>NC_135021.1:3000000-3300000 GCF_051020955.1 Megalopta genalis | reverse complement strand
ACAAATGACCAATTGAACAAATGAACAAATGAACGATTGAACAAATGAACGAATGAACGAATGAACAAACGAACAAATGAACAAATGAACAAATGAACTAATGAACAAATGAACAAATGAACAAATGAACAAATGAACAAATGAAGAAATGAACAAATGGACAAATGAACAATTGAACAAATGAACAAATGAACAAATGAACAAATGAACAAATGAACAAATGAACAAATGAACAAATGAACAAATGAACAAATGAACAAATGAACAAATGAGCGAATAGACAAATGAACGAAGGAACAAATGGACAAATGGACAAATGGACAAATGAACAAATGAACAAATGAGCGAATAGACAAATGAACGAAGGAACAAATGGACAAATGGACAAATGGACAAATGAACAAATGGACAAATAGACAAATGGACAAATGAACAAATGAACAAATGAACAAATGAACAAATGAACAAATGAGTGAATAGACAAATGAACGACTGAACAAATGAACAAATGAACGAATGAACAAATGAACAAATGAACAAATGAACAAATGAACGAATGAACAAATGAACAAATGAACAAATGTACAAATGAAGAAGTGAACAAATGAACAAATGAACAAATGAACAAATGAACAAATGAACAAATGAACAAATGAACAAATGAACAAATGAACAAATGAACAAATGAACAAATGAACAAATGAACAAATAGACAAATGGACAAATGAACAAATGAACAAATGAACAAATGAACAAATGAACAAATGAACGAATGAACAAATGAACAAATGAACAAATGAACAAATGTACAAACGAACAAGTGAACAAATGAACAAATGAACAAATGAACAAATGAACAAATGAACAAATGAACAAATGAACAAATGAACAAATGAACAAATGAACAAATGAACAAATGAACAAATGAACAAATGAACAAATGAACAAAGGAACAAATGAACAAATGAACAAATGAACAAATGAACAAATAGACAAATGAAGAAATGAACAAATGAACAAATGAAGAAATGAACAAATGAACAAATGAACAAATGAACAAATGAGCGAATAGAAAAATGAACGAAGGAACAAATGAACAAATGAGTGAATAGACAAATGAACGACTGAACAAATGAACAAATGAACGAATGAACAAATGAACAAATGAACAAATGAACAAATGAACAAATGAACGAATGAACAAATGAACAAATGAACAAATGAACAAATGTACAAACGAACAAGTGAACAAATGAACAAATGAACAAATGAACAAATGAACAAATGAACAAATGAACAAATGAACAAATGAACAAATGAACAAATGAACAAATGAACAAATAGACAAATGAAGAAATGAACAAATGAACAAATGAACAATTGAACAAATGAACAAATGAACAAATGAACAAATGAACAAATGAACAAATGAACAAATGATCAAATGAACAAATGAACAAATGAACAAATGAACAAATGAACAAATGAACAAATGAACAAATGAACAAATGAGCAAATGAACAAATGAACAAATGAACAAATGAACAAATGAACAAATGAACAAATGAACAAATGAACAAATGAACAAATGAACAAATGAGCGAATAGACAAATGAACGAAGGAACAAATGGACAAATGGACAAATGGACAAATGAACAAATGAACAAATGAGCGAATAGACAAATGAACAAAGGAACAAATGGACATATGGACAAATGGACAAATTAACAAATGAACAAATGAACAAATGAACAATTGGACAAATGGACAAATGGACAAATGAACAAATGGACAAATAGACAAATGGACAAATGAACAAATGAACAAATGAACAAATGAACAAATGAACAAATGAACAAATGAACAAATGAACAAATGAACAAATGAACAAATGAACAAATGAGTGAATAGACAAATGAACAAATGAACAAATGAACAAATGAACAAAGGAACAAATGAACAAATGAACAAATGAACAAATGAACAAAGGAACAAATGAACAAATGAACAAATGAACAAATGAACAAATGAACAAATAGACAAATGAAGAAATGAACAAATGAACAAATGAAGAAATGAACAAATGAACAAATGAACAAATGAACAAATGAGCGAATAGAAAAATGAACAAATGAACAAATGAACAAATGAACAAATGAGCAAATGAACAAATGAACAAATGAACAAATGAACAAATGAACAAATGAACAAATGAACAAATGAACAAATGAACAAATGAACAAATGAGCGAATAGACAAATGAACGAAGGAACAAATGGACAAATGGACAAATGGACAAATGAACAAATGAACAAATGAGCGAATAGACAAATGAACAAAGGAACAAATGGACAAATGGACAAATGGACAAATTAACAAATGAACAAATGAACAAATGAACAATTGGACAAATGGACAAATGGACAAATGAACAAATGGACAAATAGACAAATGGACAAATGAACAAATGAACAAATGAACAAATGAACAAATGAACAAATGAACAAATGAGTGAATAGACAAATGAACAAATGAACAAATGAACAAATGAACAAAGGAACAAATGAACAAATGAACAAATGAACAAATGAACAAATGAACAAATGAACAAATGAACAAATGAACAAATGAACAAATGAACAAATGAACAAATGAACAAATGAACAAATGAACATATGAACAAATGAACAAATGAACAAATGAACAAATGAACAAATGAACAAATGAACAAATGAACAAATGAGCGAATAGACAAATGAACAAATGAACAAATGAACAAATGAACAAATGAACAAATGAACAAATGAACAAATGAACAAATGAACAAATGAACAAATGAGTGAATAGACAAATGAACGACTGAACAAATGAACAAATGAACGAATGAACAAATGAACAAATGAACAAATGAACAAATGAACAAACGAACGAATGAACAAATGAACAAATGAACAAATTGATCAAATGATCAAATGAACAAAGGAACAAATGAACAAATGAACAAATGAACAAATGAACAAATGAACAAATGGACAAATGAAGAAATGAACATATGAACAAATGAACAAATGAACAAATGAACAAATGAACAAATGAACAAATGAACATATGAACAAATGAACGAAGGAACAAATGAACAAATGAACAAATGAACAAATGAACAACTGAACGAATGGACAAATGAACGAATGAACAAATGAACAAATGAACAAATGAACAAATGAACAAATGAACAAATGAACAAATGAACAAATGAACAAATGAACAAATGAACAAATGAACTAATGAAGAAATGAACAAATGAACAAATGAACAAATGAACAAATGAACAAATGCACAAATGGACAAATGGACAAATGGACAAATGGGCAAATGGACAAATGAACAAATGAACAAAAGAACAAATGAACAAATGAACAAATGAACAAATGAACAAATGAACAAATGAACAAATGAACAAATGAACAAATGAACAAATGAACAAATGAACAAATGAACAAATGTACAAATGAACAAATGAACAAATGAACAAATGAACAAATGAACAAATGAACAAAGGAACAAATGAACAAATGAACAAATGAACAAATGAACAAATGAACAAATGGACAAATGGACAAATGGACAAATGAACAAATGGACAAATGAACAAATGAACAAATGAACAAATGAACAAATGAACGAATGAGTGAATAGACAAATGAACGACTGAACAAATGAACGAATGAACAAATGGACAAATGGACAAATGAACAAATGAACAAACGAACGAATGAACAAATGAACAAATGAACAAATGAACAAATGAGCGAATAGACAAATGAACAAATGAACAAATGAACAAATGAACAAATGAACAAATGAACAAATGAGTGAATAGACAAATGAACGACTGAACAAATGAACAAATGAACGAATGAACAAATGAACAAATGAACAAATGAACAAATGAACAAACGAACGAATGAACAAATGAACAAATGAACAAATGAACAAATTAACAAATGCACAAATGGACAAATGGACAAATGGACAAATGAACAAATGAACAAATGAACAAATGAACAAATGAACTAATGAAGAAATGAACAAATGAACAAATGAACAAATGAACGAATTAACAAATGCACAAATGGACAAATGGACAAATGGGCAAATGGACAACTGAACAAATGAACAAAAGAACAAATGAACAAATGAACAAATGAACAAATGAACAAATGAACAAATGAACAAATGAACAAATGAACAAGTGTACAAATGAACAAATGAACAAATGAACTAATGAACAAATGAACAATTGAACAAATGAACATATGAACAAATGAACAAATGAACAAATGAACAAATGAACAAATGAACAAATGATCAAATGAACAAAGGAACAAATGAACAAATGAACAAATGAACAAATGAACAAATGAACAAATGAACAAATGAACGAATGAACAAATGAACGAATGAACAAATGAACGAATGAACAAATGAAGAAATGAAGAAGTGAAGAAATGAACAAATGAACAAATGACCAATTGAACAAATGAACAAATGAACGATTGAACAAATGAACGAATGAACGAATGAACGAATGAACAAATGAACAAATGAACAAATGAACAAATGAACTAATGAACAAATGAACAAATGAACAAATGAACAAATGAACAAATGAACAAATGGACAAATGAAGAAATGAACAAATGAACAAATGAACAATTGAACAAATGAACAAATGAACAAATGAACAAATGAACAAATGAACAAATGAACAAATGAACAAATGAACAAATGAACAAATGAGCGAATAGACAAATGAACGAAGGAACAAATGGACAAATGGACAAATGGACAAATGAACAAATGAACAATTGAGCGAATAGACAAATGAACGAAGGAACAAATGGACAAATGGACAAATGGACAAATGAACAAATGGACAAATAGACAAATGGACAAATGAACAAATGAACAAATGAACAAATGAACAAATGAACAAATGAACAAATGAGTGAATAGACAAATGAACGACTGAACAAATGAACAAATGAACGAATGAACAAATGAACAAATGAACAAATGAACAAATGAACAAATGAACGAATGAACAAATGAACAAATGAACAAATGTACAAATGAACAAGTGAACAAATGAACAAATGAACAAATGAACAAATGAACAAATGAACAAATGAACAAATGAACAAATGAACAAATGAACAAATGAACAAATAGACAAATGGACAAATGAACAAATGAACAAATGAACAAATGAACAAATGAACAAATGAACGAATGAACAAATGAACAAATGAACAAATGAACAAATGTACAAACGAACAAGTGAACAAATGAACAAATGAACGAATGAACAAATGAACAAATGAACAAATGAACAAATGTACAAACGAACAAGTGAACAAATGAACAAATGAACAAATGAACAAATGAACAAATGAACAAATGAACAAATGAACAAATGAACAAATGAACAAATGAAGAAATGAACAAATGAACAAATGAACAAATGAACAAATGAGCGAATAGAAAAATGAACGAAGGAACAAATGAACAAATGAGTGAATAGACAAATGAACGACTGAACAAATGAACAAATGAACGAATGAACAAATGAACAAATGAACAAATGAACAAATGAACGAATGAACAAATGAACAAATGAACAAATGAACAAATGTACAAACGAACAAGTGAACAAATGAACAAATGAACAAATGAACAAATGAACAAATGAACAAATGAACAAATGAACAAATGAACAAATGAACAAATGAACAAATAGACAAATAAAGAAATGAACAAATGAACAAATGAACAATTGAACAAATGAACAAATGAACAAATGAACAAATGAACAAATGAACAAATGAACAAATGATCAAATGAACAAATGAACAAATGAACAAATGAACAAATGAACAAATGAACAAATGAACAAATGAGCAAATGAACAAATGAACAAATGAACAAATGAACAAATGAACAAATGAACAAATGAACAAATGAACAAATGAACAAATGAACAAATGAGCGAATAGACAAATGAACGAAGGAACAAATGGACAAATGGACAAATGGACAAATGAACAAATGAACAAATGAGCGAATAGACAAATGAACAAAGGAACAAATGGACAAATGGACAAATGGACAAATTAACAAATGAACAAATGAACAAATGAACAATTGGACAAATGGACAAATGGACAAATGAACAAATGGACAAATAGACAAATGGACAAATGAACAAATGAACAAATGAACAAATGAACAAATGAACAAATGAACAAATGAACAAATGAACAAATGAACAAATGAGTGAATAGACAAATGAACAAATGAACAAATGAACAAATGAACAAAGGAACAAATGAACAAATGAACAAATGAACAAATGAACAAATGAACAAATGAACAAATGAACAAATGAACAAATGAACAAATGAACAAATGAACAAATGAACAAATGAACAAATGAACAAATGAACATATGAACAAATGAACAAATGAACAAATGAACAAATGAACAAATGAACAAATGAACAAATGAACAAATGAACAAATGAGCGAATAGACAAATGAACAAATGAACAAATGAACAAATGAACGAATGGACAAATGAACGAATGAACAAATGAACAAATGAACAAATGAACAAATGAACAAATGATCAAATGAACAAATGAACAACTGAACGAATGGACAAATGAACGAATGAACAAATGAACAAATGAACAAATGAACAAATGAACAAATGAAGAAATGAACAAATGAACAAATGAACTAATGAAGAAATGAACAAATGAACAAATGAACAAATGAACAAATTAACAAATGCACAAATGGACAAATGGACAAATGGACAAATGGGCAAATGGACAAATGAAAAAATGAACAAAAGAACAAATGAACAAATGAACAAATGAACAAATGAACAAATGAACAAATGAACAAATGAACAAATTAACAAATGCACAAATGGACAAATGGACAAATGGACAAATGAACAAATGAACAAATGAACAAATGAACAAATGAACTAATGAAGAAATGAACAAATGAACAAATGAACAAATGAACGAATTAACAAATGCACAAATGGACAAATGGACAAATGGGCAAATGGACAACTGAACAAATGAACAAAAGAACAAATGAACAAATGAACAAATGAACAAATGAACAAATGAACAAATGAACAAATGACTAAGTGTACAAATGAACAAATGAACAAATGAACTAATGAACAAATGAACAATTGAACAAATGAACATATGAACAAATGAACAAATGAACAAATGAACAAATGAACAAATGAACAAATGAACAAATGAACAAATGAACAAATGAACAAATGAACAAATGAACAAATGAACAAATGAACAAATGAACAAATGAACAAATGAACAAATGTACAAATGAACAAATGAACAAATGAACAAATGAACAAATGAACAAATGAACAAATGAACAAATGAACAAATGAACAAATGAACAAATTAACAAATGCACAAATGGACAAATGGACAAATGGACAAATGAACAAATGAACAAATGAACAAATGAACAAATGAACTAATGAAGAAATGAACAAATGAACAAATGAACAAATGAACGAATTAACAAATGCACAAATGGACAAATGGACAAATGGGCAAATGGACAACTGAACAAATGAACAAAAGAACAAATGAACAAATGAACAAATGAACAAATGAACAAATGAACAAATGAACAAATGAACAAGTGTACAAATGAACAAATGAACAAATGAACTAATGAACAAATGAACAATTGAACAAATGAACATATGAACAAATGAACAAATGAACAAATGAACAAATGAACAAATGAACAAATGATCAAATGAACAAAGGAACAAATGAACAAATGAACAAATGAACAAATGAACAAATGAACTAATGAACAAATGAACAAATGAACAAATGAACAAATGAACAAATGAACAAATGGACAAATGAAGAAATGAACAAATGAACAAATGAACGAATGAACAAATGAACAAATGAACAAATGAACAAATGTACAAACGAACAAGTGAACAAATGAACAAATGAACGAATGAACAAATGAACAAATGAACAAATGAACAAATGAACAAATGTACAAACGAACAAGTGAACAAATGAACAAATGAACAAATGAACAAATGAACAAATGAACAAATGAACAAATGAACAAATGAACAAATGAACAAATGAAGAAATGAACAAATGAACAAATGGACAAATGAACAAATGAGCGAATAGAAAAATGAACGAAGGAACAAATGAACAAATGAGTGAATAGACAAATGAACGACTGAACAAATGAACAAATGAACGAATGAACAAATGAACAAATGAACAAATGAACAAATGAACGAATGAACAAATGAACAAATGAACAAATGAACAAATGTACAAACGAACAAGTGAACAAATGAACAAATGAACAAATGAACAAATGAACAAATGAACAAATGAACAAATGAACAAATGAACAAATGAACAAATGAACAAATAGACAAATAAAGAAATGAACAAATGAACAAATGAACAATTGAACAAATGAACAAATGAACAAATGAACAAATGAACAAATGAACAAATGAACAAATGATCAAATGAACAAATGAACAAATGAACAAATGAACAAATGAACAAATGAACAAATGAACAAATGAGCAAATGAACAAATGAACAAATGAACAAATGAACAAATGAACAAATGAACAAATGAACAAATGAACAAATGAACAAATGAACAAATGAGCGAATAGACAAATGAACGAAGGAACAAATGGACAAATGGACAAATGGACAAATGAACAAATGAACAAATGAGCGAATAGACAAATGAACAAAGGAACAAATGGACAAATGGACAAATGGACAAATTAACAAATGAACAAATGAACAAATGAACAATTGGACAAATGGACAAATGGACAAATGAACAAATGGACAAATAGACAAATGGACAAATGAACAAATGAACAAATGAACAAATGAACAAATGAACAAATGAACAAATGAACAAATGAACAAATGAACAAATGAGTGAATAGACAAATGAACAAATGAACAAATGAACAAATGAACAAAGGAACAAATGAACAAATGAACAAATGAACAAATGAACAAATGAACAAATGAACAAATGAACAAATGAACAAATGAACAAATGAACAAATGAACAAATGAACAAATGAACAAATGAACATATGAACAAATGAACAAATGAACAAATGAACAAATGAACAAATGAACAAATGAACAAATGAACAAATGAACAAATGAGCGAATAGACAAATGAACAAATGAACAAATGAACAAATGAACAAATGAACAAATGAACAAATGAACAAATGAACAAATGAACAAATGAACTAATGAAGAAATGAACAAATGAACAAATGAACAAATGAACAAATGAACAAATGCACAAATGGACAAATGGACAAATGGACAAATGGGCAAATGGACAAATGAACAAATGAACAAAAGAACAAATGAACAAATGAACAAATGAACAAATGAACAAATGAACAAATGAACAAATGAACAAATGAACAAATGAACAAATGAACAAATGAACAAATGAACAAATGAACAAATGAACTAATGAAGAAATGAACAAATGAACAAATGAACAAATGAACAAATGAACAAATGCACAAATGGACAAATGGACAAATGGACAAATGGGCAAATGGACAAATGAACAAATGAACAAAAGAACAAATGAACAAATGAACAAATGAACAAATGAACAAATGAACAAATGAACAAATGAACAAATGAACAAATGAACTAATGAAGAAATGAACAAATGAACAAATGAACAAATGAACAAATGAACAAATGCACAAATGGACAAATGGACAAATGGACAAATGGGCAAATGGACAAATGAACAAATGAACAAAAGAACAAATGAACAAATGAACAAATGAACAAATGAACAAATGAACAAATGAACAAATGAACAAATGAACAAATGAACAAATGAACAAATGAACAAATGAACAAATGAACAAATGAACAAATGAACAAATGAACAAATGAACAAATGAACAAATGAACAAATGAACAAATGTACAAATGAACAAATGAACAAATGAACAAATGAACAAATGAACAAATGAACAAATGAACAAAGGAACAAATGAACAAATGAACAAATGAACAAATGAACAAATGGACAAATGGACAAATGGACAAATGAACAAATGGACAAATGAACAAATGAACAAATGAACAAATGAACAAATGAACAAATGAGTGAATAGACAAATGAACGACTGAACAAATGAACGAATGAACAAATGGACAAATGGACAAATGAACAAATGAACAAACGAACGAATGAACAAATGAACAAATGAACAAATGAACAAATTGATCAAATGATCAAATGAACAAATGAACAAAGGAACAAATGAACAAATGAACAAATGAACAAATGAACAAATGAACAAATGAACAAATGAACAAATGAACAAATGAACAAATGAACAAATGAACAAATGAACAAATGAACAAATGAACAAATGAACAAAGGAACAAATGAACAAATGAACAAATGAACAAATGAACAAATGAACAAATGAACAAATGAACAAATGAACAAATGAACAAATGAACATATGAACAAAAGAACAAATGAACAAATGAACAAATGAACAAATGAACAAATGAGCGAATAGACAAATGAACGAAGGAACAAATGAACAAATGAACAAATGAACAAATGAACAAATGAACAAATGAACAAATGTACAAATGAACAAATGAGTGAATAGACAAATGAACGACTGAACAAATGAACAAATGAACGAATGAACAAATGAACAAATGAACAAATGAACAAATGAACAAATGAACAAACGAACGAATGAACAAATGAACAAATGAACAAATGAACAAATTGATCAAATGATCAAATGAACAAAGGAACAAATGAACAAATGAACAAATGAACAAATGAACAAATGGACAAATGAAGAAATGAACACATGAACGAATGAACGAATGAACGAAGGAACGAATGAACGAAAGAACGAATGAACAAATGAACAAGTGAACAAATGGACAAATGAACAAATGCACAAATGAACAAATGAACAAATGAACATATGAACAAATGAACAAATGATCAAATGAACAAATGAACAAATGAACGAAGGAACAAATGAACAAATGAACAAATGAACAAATGAACAAATGAACAAATGAACAACTGAACGAATGGACAAATGAACGAATGAACAAATGAACAAATGAACAAATGAACAAATGAACAAATGATCAAATGAACAAATGAACAACTGAACGAATGGACAAATGAACGAATGAACAAATGAACAAATGAACAAATGAACAAATGAACAAATGAAGAAATGAACAAATGAACAAATGAACTAATGAAGAAATGAACAAATGAACAAATGAACAAATGAACAAATGAACAAATTAACAAATGCACAAATGGACAAATGGACAAATGGACAAATGGGCAAATGGACAAATGAAAAAATGAACAAAAGAACAAATGAACAAATGAACAAATGAACAAATGAACAAATGAACAAATTAACAAATGCACAAATGGACAAATGGACAAATGGACAAATGAACAAATGAACAAATGAACAAATGAACAAATGAACTAATGAAGAAATGAACAAATGAACAAATGAACAAATGAACGAATTAACAAATGCACAAATGGACAAATGGACAAATGGGCAAATGGACAACTGAACAAATGAACAAAAGAACAAATGAACAAATGAACAAATGAACAAATGAACAAATGAACAAATGAACAAATGAACAAATGAACAAATGTACAAATGAACAAATGAACAAATGAACTAATGAACAAATGAACAAATGAACAAATGAACATATGAACAAATGAACAAATGAACAAATGAACAAATGAACAAATGAACAAATGAACAAATGAACAAATGAACAAATGAACAAATGAACAAATGAACAAATGAACAAATGAACAAATGAACAAATGAACAAATGAACAAGTGAACAAATGAACAAATGAACAAATGAACAAATGGACAAATGAACAAATGAACTAATGAACAAATGAACAAATGAACAAATGAACAAATGAACAAATGAACAAATGAACAAATGAACAAATGAACAAATGAACAAATGAACAAATGAACAAATGAAGAAATGAACACATGAACGAATGAACGAATGAACGAAGGAACGAATGAACGAAAGAACGAATGAACAAATGGACAAATGAAGAAACGAACAAATGAACAAACGAACAATTGAACAAATGAACAAATGAACAAATGGACAAATGAACAAATGAACAAATGAACAAATGAACAAATGAACAAATGAACAAATGAACAAATGAACAAATGAACATATGAACAAATGAACGAAGGAACAAATGAACAAATGAACAAATGAACAAATGAACAAATGAACGAATGAACAAATGAACAAATGAACAAATGAACAAATGAACAAATGAACAAATGAACAAATGAACAAATGAACAAATGAACAAATGAACAAATGAACAAATGAACAAATGAACAAATGAACAAATGTACAAATGAACAAATGAACAAATGAACAAATGAACAAATGAACAAATGAACAAATGAACAAATGAACAAATGAACAGATGAACAAATGAACAAATGAACAAATGAACAAATGAACAAATGAACAAATGAACAAATGAACTAATGAAGAAATGAACAAATGAACAAATGAACAAATGTACAAATGTACAAATGAACAAATGAACAAATGAACAAATGAACAAATGAACAAATGAACAAATGAACAAATGAACAAATGAACATATGAACAAATGAACAAATGAACAAATGAACAAATGAACAAATGAACAAATGAACAAATGAACAAATGAACAAATGATCAAATGGACAAATGGACAAATGGACAAAAGGACAAATGAACAAATGAACAAATGAACAATTGGACAAATGGACAAATGGACAAATGAACAAATGGACAAATGAACAAATGAACAAATGAACAAATGAACAAATGAACAAATGGACAAATGGACAAATGGACAAATGGACAAATGGACAAATGGACAAATGGACAAATGAACAAATGAACAAATGAACAATTGGACAAATGGACAAATGGACAAATGAACAAATGAACAAATGAACAAATGAACAAATGAACAAATGAACAAATGAACAAATGAACAAATGAACAAATGGACAAATGGACAAATGGACAAATGGACAAATGGACAAATGGACAAATGGACAAATGGACAAATGAACAAATGAACAAATGAACAATTGGACAAATGGACAAATGGACAAATGAACAAATGGACAAATAGACAAATGGACAAATGAACAAATGAACAAATGAACAAATGAACAAATGAACAAATGAACAAATGAACAAATGAACCAATGAACAAATGAACGAATGAACAAATGAACGAATGAACGAATGAACGAATGAACGAATGAACAAATGAACGAATGCCCAAATGAACAAATGAACAAATGAACATATGAACAAATGAACAAATGGACAAATGAACAAATGGACAAATGGACAAATGGACAAATGGACAAATGGACAAATGCACAAATGGACAAATGAACAAATGAACAAATGAACAATTGGACAAATGGACAAATGGACAAATGAACAAATGGACAAATGGACAAATGAACAAATGAACAAATGAACAAATGATCAAATGAACAAATGAACAAATGATCAAATGAACAAATGAACAAATGAGCAAATGAGCAAATGAACAAATGAACAAATGAACATATGAACAAATGAACAAATGAACAAATGAACAAATGAACAAATGAACATATGAACAAATGAACAAATGAACAAATGAACAAATGAGCGAATGAACAAATGAGCGAATGAACAAATGAGGGAATGAACAAATGAGCGAATGAACAAATGAACAAATGAACAAATGAACAAATGAACAAATGAACAAATGAACAAATGAACAAATGATCAAATGAACAAATGAACAAATGAACAAATGAACAAATGGACAAATGAAGAAATGAACACATGAACGAATGAACGAATGAACGAAGGAACGAAGGAACGAATGAACGAAAGAACGAATGAACAAATGGACAAATGAAGAAATGAAGAAATGAACAAATGAAGAAATGAACAAATGAACAAATGAACAAATGAACATATGAACAAATGAACAAATGAACAAATGAACAAATGAACAAATGAACAAATGAACAAATGAACATATGAACAAATGATCAAATGAACAAATGAACAAATGAACAAATGAACAAATGAACAAATGAACAAATGAACAAATGAACAAATGAACAAATGAACAAATGAACAAATGAACAAATGAACAAATGAACAAATGAACAAATGAACAAATGAACAAATGAACAAATGAACAAATGAACAAATGAACAAATGAGCAAATGAACAAATGAACAAATGAACAAATGAACAAATGAACAAATGAACAAATGAACAAATGAACAAATGAACAAATTGATCAAATGATCAAATGAACAAAGGAACAAATGAACAAATGAACAAATGAACAAATGAACAAATGGACAAATGAAGAAATGAACACATGAACGAATGAACGAATGAACAAATGAACAAATGAACAAATGAACAAATGAACAAATGAACAAATGAGCAAATGAACAAATGAACAAATGAACAAATGAACAAATGAACAAATGAACAAATGAACAAATGAACAAATGAACAAATGAACAAATTGATCAAATGATCAAATGAACAAAGGAACAAATGAACAAATGAACAAATGAACAAATGAACAAATGAACAAATGAACAAATGAACAAATGAACAAATGAGCGAATAGACAAATGAACAAATGAACAAATGAACAAATGAACAAATGAACAAATGAACAAATGAACAAATGAACAAATGAACAAATGAGTGAATAGACAAATGAACGACTGAACAAATGAACAAATGAACGAATGAACAAATGAACAAATGAACAAATGAACAAATGAACAAACGAACGAATGAACAAATGAACAAATGAACAAATTGATCAAATGATCAAATGAACAAAGGAACAAATGAACAAATGAACAAATGAACAAATGAACAAATGAACAAATGGACAAATGAAGAAATGAACATATGAACAAATGAACAAATGAACAAATGAACAAATGAACAAATGAACAAATGAACATATGAACAAATGAACGAAGGAACAAATGAACAAATGAACAAATGAACAAATGAACAACTGAACGAATGGACAAATGAACGAATGAACAAATGGGCAAATGAACAAATGAACAAATGAACAAATGAACAAATGAACAAATGAACAAATGAACTAATGAAGAAATGAACAAATGAACAAATGAACAAATGAACAAATGAACAAATGCACAAATGGACAAATGGACAAATGGACAAATGGGCAAATGGACAAATGAACAAATGAACAAAAGAACAAATGAACAAATGAACAAATGAACAAATGAACAAATGAACAAATGAACAAATGAACAAATGAACAAATGAACAAATGAACAAATGAACAAATGAACAAATGAACAAATGAACAAATGTACAAATGAACAAATGAACAAATGAACAAATGAACAAATGAACAAATGAACAAATGAACAAAGGAACAAATGAACAAATGAACAAATGAACAAATGAACAAATGAACAAATGGACAAATGGACAAATGGACAAATGAACAAATGGACAAATGAACAAATGAACAAATGAACAAATGAACAAATGAACGAATGAGTGAATAGACAAATGAACGACTGAACAAATGAACGAATGAACAAATGGACAAATGGACAAATGAACAAATGAACAAACGAACGAATGAACAAATGAACAAATGAACAAATGAACAAATTGATCAAATGATCAAATGAACAAATGAACAAATGAACAAAGGAACAAATGAACAAATGAACAAATGAACAAATGAACAAATGAACAAATGAACAAATGAACAAATGAACAAATGAACAAATGAACAAATGAACAAATGAACAAATGAACAAATGAACAAATGAACAAATGAACAAATGAACAAAGGAACAAATGAACAAATGTACAAATGAACAAATGAGTGAATAGACAAATGAACGACTGAACAAATGAACAAATGAACGAATGAACAAATGAACAAATGAACAAATGAACAAATGAACAAATGAACAAACGAACGAATGAACAAACGAACGAATGAACAAATGAACAAATGAACAAATGAACAAATTGATCAAATGATCAACTGAACAAAGGAACAAATGAACAAATGAACAAATGAACAAATGAACACATGAACAAATGGACAAATGAAGAAATGAACACATGAACGAATGAACGAATGAACGAAGGAACGAATGAACGAAAGAACGAATGAACAAATGAACAAGTGAACAAATGGACAAATGAACAAATGCACAAATGAACAAATGAACAAATGAACAAATGAACAAATGATCAAATGAACAAATGAACTAATGAAGAAATGAACAAATGAACAAATGAACAAATGAACAAATTAACAAATGCACAAATGGACAAATGGACAAATGGACAAATGGGCAAATGGACAAATGAAAAAATGAACAAAAGAACAAATGAACAAATGAACAAATGAACAAATGAACAAATGAACAAATGAACAAATGAACAAATTAACAAATGCACAAATGGACAAATGGACAAATGGACAAATGAACAAATGAACAAATGAACAAATGAACAAATGAACTAATGAAGAAATGAACAAATGAACAAATGAACAAATGAACGAATTAACAAATGCACAAATGGACAAATGGACAAATGGGCAAATGGACAACTGAACAAATGAACAAAAGAACAAATGAACAAATGAACAAATGAACAAATGAACAAATGAACAAATGAACAAATGAACAAGTGTACAAATGAACAAATGAACAAATGAACTAATGAACAAATGAACAATTGAACAAATGAACATATGAACAAATGAACAAATGAACAAATGAACAAATGAACAAATGAACAAATGATCAAATGAACAAAGGAACAAATGAACAAATGAACAAATGAACAAATGAACAAATGAACAAATGAACAAATGAACGAATGAACAAATGAACGAATGAACAAATGAACGAATGAACAAATGAAGAAATGAAGAAGTGAAGAAATGAACAAATGAACAAATGACCAATTGAACAAATGAACAAATGAACGATTGAACAAATGAACGAATGAACGAATGAACGAATGAACAAATGAACAAATGAACAAATGAACAAATGAACTAATGAACAAATGAACAAATGAACAAATGAACAAATGAACAAATGAACAAATGGACAAATGAAGAAATGAACAAATGAACAAATGAACAATTGAACAAATGAACAAATGAACAAATGAACAAATGAACAAATGAACAAATGAACAAATGAACAAATCAACAAATGAACAAATGAGCGAATAGACAAATGAACGAAGGAACAAATGGACAAATGGACAAATGGACAAATGAACAAATGAACAATTGAGCGAATAGACAAATGAACGAAGGAACAAATGGACAAATGGACAAATGGACAAATGAACAAATGGACAAATAGACAAATGGACAAATGAACAAATGAACAAATGAACAAATGAACAAATGAACAAATGAACAAATGAACAAATGAGTGAATAGACAAATGAACGACTGAACAAATGAACAAATGAACGAATGAACAAATGAACAAATGAACAAATGAACAAATGAACGAATGAACAAATGAACAAATGAACAAATGTACAAATGAACAAGTGAACAAATGAACAAATGAACAAATGAACAAATGAACAAATGAACAAATGAACAAATGAACAAATGAACAAATGAACAAATGAACAAATAGACAAATGGACAAATGAACAAATGAACAAATGAACAAATGAACAAATGAACAAATGAACGAATGAACAAATGAACAAATGAACAAATGAACAAATGTACAAACGAACAAGTGAACAAATGAACAAATGAACAAATGAACAAATGAACAAATGAACAAATGAACAAATGAACAAATGAACAAATGAACAAATGAACAAATGAACAAATGAACAAATGAACAAATAGACAAATGAAGAAATGAACAAATGAACAAATGAAGAAATGAACAAATGAACAAATGAACAAATGAACAAATGAGCGAATAGAAAAATGAACGAAGGAACAAATGAACAAATGAGTGAATAGACAAATGAACGACTGAACAAATGAACAAATGAACGAATGAACAAATGAACAAATGAACAAATGAACAAATGAACGAATGAACAAATGAACAAATGAACAAATGAACAAATGTACAAACGAACAAGTGAACAAATGAACAAATGAACAAATGAACAAATGAACAAATGAACAAATGAACAAATGAACAAATGAACAAATGAACAAATGAACAAATGAACAAATGAACAAATAGACAAATGAAGAAATGAACAAATGAACAAATGAACAATTGAACAAATGAACAAATGAACAAATGAACAAATGAACAAATGAACAAATGAACAAATGAACAAATGATCAAATGAACAAATGAACAAATGAACAAATGAACAAATGAACAAATGAACAAATGAACAAATGAGCAAATGAACAAATGAACAAATGAACAAATGAACAAATGAACAAATGAACAAATGAACAAATGAACAAATGAACAAATGAACAAATGAGCGAATAGACAAATGAACGAAGGAACAAATGGACAAATGGACAAATGGACAAATGAACAAATGAACAAATGAGCGAATAGACAAATGAACAAAGGAACAAATGGACAAATTAACAAATGAACAAATGAACAAATGAACAATTGGACAAATGGACAAATGGACAAATGAACAAATGGACAAATAGACAAATGGACAAATGAACAAATGAACAAATGAACAAATGAACAAATGAACAAATGAACAAATGAACAAATGAACAAATGAACAAATGAGTGAATAGACAAATGAACAAATGAACAAATGAACAAATGAACAAAGGAACAAATGAACAAATGAACAAATGAACAAATGAACAAATGAACAAATGAACAAATGAACAAATGAACAAATGAACAAATGAACAAATGAACAAATGAACAAATGAACAAATGAACAAATGAACAAATGAACAAATGAACAAATGAACAAATGAACATATGAACAAATGAACAAATGAACAAATGAACAAATGAACAAATGAACAAATGAACAAATGAACAAATGAGCGAATAGACAAATGAACAAATGAACAAATGAACAAATGAACAAATGAACAAATGAACAAATGAACAAATGAACAAATGAACAAATGAACAAGTGAACAAATGAACAAATGAACAAATGAACAAATGGACAAATGAACAAATGAACTAATGAACAAATGAACAAATGAACAAATGAACAAATGAACAAATGAACAAATGAACAAATGAACAAATGAACAAATGAACAAATGAACAAATGAACAAATTGATCAAATGATCAAATGAACAAAGGAACAAATGAACAAATGAACAAATGGACAAATGGACAAATGAAGAAATGAACACATGAACGAATGAACGAATGAACGAAGGAACGAATGAACGAAAGAACGAATGAACAAATGGACAAATGAAGAAATGAACAAATGAACAAACGAACAATTGAACAAATGAACAAATGAACAAATGAACAAATGAACAAATGAACAAATGAACAAATGAACAAATGAACAAATGAACATATGAACAAATGAACGAAGGAACAAATGAACAAATGAACAAATGAACAAATGAACAAATGAACGAATGAACAAATGAACAAATGAACAAATGAACAAATGAACAAATGAACAAATGAACAAATGAACAAATGAACAAATGAACAAATGAACAAATGAACACATGAACAAATGTACAAATGAACAAATGAACAAATGAACAAATGAACAAATGAACAAATGAACAAATGAACAAATGAACAAATGAACAAATGAACAAATGAACAAATGAACAAATGAACAAATGAACAAATGAACTAATGAAGAAATGAACAAATGAACAAATGAACAAATGAACAAATGTACAAATGAACAAATGAACAAATGAACAAATGAACAAATGAACAAATGAACAAATGAACAAATGAACAAATGAACAAATGAACAAATGAACAAATGAACAAATGAACAAATGAACAAATTGATCAAATGATCAAATGAACAAAGGAACAAATGAACAAATGAACAAATGAACAAATGAACAAATGAACAAATGGACAAATGAAGAAATGAACACATGAACGAATGAACGAATGAACAAATGAACAAATGAACAAATGAACAAATGAACAAATGAACAAATGAGCAAATGAACAAATGAACAAATGAACAAATGAACAAATGAACAAATGAACAAATGAACAAATGAACAAATGAACAAATTGATCAAATGATCAAATGAACAAAGGAACAAATGAACAAATGAACAAATGAACAAATGAACAAATGGACAAATGAAGAAATGAACACATGAACGAATGAACGAATGAACGAAGGAACGAATGAACGAAAGAACGAATGAACAAATGGACAAATGAAGAAATGAACAAATGAACAAATGAACAATTGAACAAAGGAACAAATGAACAAATGAACAAATGAACAAATGAGCAAATGAACAAATGAACAAATGAACAAATGATCAAATGAACAAATGAACAAATGAACAAATGAACAAATGAACAAATGAACAAATGGACAAATGAACGAATGAACGAATGAACGAATGAACAAATGAACAAATGAACAAATGAACAAATGAACAAATGAACAAATGAACAAATGAACAAATGAACAAATGAACAAACGAACAAACGAACAAACGAACAAACGAACAAACGAACAAACGAAGAATTGAACAAATGAACAAATGGACAAATGGACAAATGGACAAATGGACAAATGGACAAATGGACAAATGGACAAATGGACAAATGGACAAATGAACAAATGAACAATTGAACAAATGAACATATGAACAAATGAACAAATGAACAAATGAACATATGAACAAATGAACAAATGAACAAATGAACAAATGAACAAATGAACAAATGAACAAATGGACAAATGGGCAAATGGCCAAATGGACAAATGGACAAATGAACAAATGAACAAATGAACAAATGAACAAATGAACAAATGAACAAATGAACAAATAAGTGAATAGACAAATGAACGACTGAACAAATGAACAAAGGAACGAATGAACAAATGGACGAATGGACAAATGGATAATTGAACAAATGAACAAATGAACAAATGAACAAATGAACAAATGAACAAATGAACAAATGAACAAATGAACAAATGAACAAATGAACAAATGAACAAATGAACAAATGAACAAATGAACAAATGAACAAATGAACAAATGAACAAATGAACAAATGAACAAATGAACAAATGAACAAATGAACAAATGAACAAATGAACAAATGAACAAATGAACAAATGAACAAATGAACAAATGAACAAATGAACAAATGAACAAATGAACAAATGAACATATGAACAAATGAACAAATGAACAAATGAACAAATGAACAAATGAACAAATGAAGAAATGAAGAAATGAAGAAATGAAGAAATGAAGAAATGAAGAAATGAAGAAATGAAGAAATGAAGAAATGAACAAATGAAGAAATGAACAAATGAACAAATGAACAAATGAACAAATGTACAAATGAACAAATGAACATATGAACAAATGAACAAATGAACAAATCAACAAATGAAGAAATGAACAAATGAACAAATGAACAAATGAACAAATGGACAAATGGACAAATGGGCAAATGGGCAAATGAACAAATGAACAAAAGAACAAATGAAGAAATGAAGAAATGAACAAATGAACAAATGAACAAATGAACAAATGAACAAATGAACAAATGAACAAATGAACAAATGTACAAATGAACAAATGAACAAATGAACAAATGAACAAATGAACAAATGAACAAATGAACAAATGTACAATTGAACAAATGAACAAGTGAACAAATGAACATATGAACAAATGAACAAATGAACAAATGAACAAATGAACAAATGAACGAATGAACGAATGAACGAATGAACGAATGAACGAATGAACGAATGAACGAATGAACATATGAACAAATGAACAAATGAACAAATGGACAAATGGACAAATGGACAAATGGACAAATGGACAAAGGGACAAATGGACAAATGGACAAATGAACAAATGAACAAATGAACAAATGAACAAATGAACAAATGAACAAATGAACAAATGAACAAATGAACAAATGAACAAATGAACAAATGAACAAATGAACAAATGAACAAATGAACAAATGAACAAATGAACAAATGAACACATGAACAAATGAAAAAATGAACAAATGAACAAATGAACAAATGACCAAGTGAACAAATGAACAAATGAACAAATGAACAAATGAACAAATGAACAAATGAACAAGCGAACAAATGAACAAGTGAACAAATGATCAAATGAACAAATGAACAAATGAACAAATGAACAAATGAACAAGCGAACAAATGAACAAGTGAACAAGTGAACAAATGAACAGATGAACAAATGAAAAAATGAACAAATGAACAAATGAACAAATGAACAAATGATCAAATGAACAAATGAACAAATGAACAAATGAACAAATGAACTAATGAACAAATGAACAAATGAACAAATGAACAAATGAACAAATGAACAAATGAGCAAATGAACAAATGGACAAATGGGCAAATGGGCAAATGTACAAATTAACAAATGAACAAATGAACAAATGAACAAATGAACAAATGAACAAATGAACAAATGAACAAATGAACAAATGAACAAATGAACAAATGAACAAATGAACAAATGAACAATTGAACAAATGAACAAATGAACAAATGAACAAATGAACAAATGAACAAATGAACGAATGAACGAATGAACGAATGGACAAATGAACAAATGAACAAATGAACAAATGAACAAATGAACGAATGAACGAATGAACAAATGAACAAATGAACAAATGAACAAATGAACAAATGAACAAATGAACAAATGAACAAATGAACAAATGAACAAATGAACAAATGAACAAATGAACAAATGAACAAATGAACAAATGAACAAATGAACAAATGAACAAATGAGCGAATAGACAAATGAACAAATGAACAAATGAACAAATGAACAAATGAACAAATGAACAAATGAACAAATGAACAAATGAACAAATGAACAAATGAACAAATGAACAAATGAGTGAATAGACAAATGAACGACTGAACAAATGAACAAATGAACGAATGAACAAATGAACAAATGAACAAATGAACAAATGAACAAACGAACGAATGAACAAATGAACAAATGAACAAATGAACAAATTGATCAAATGATCAAATGAACAAAGGAACAAATGAACAAATGAACAAATGAACAAATGAACAAATGGACAAATGAAGAAATGAACATATGAACAAATGAACAAATGAACAAATGAACAAATGAACAAATGAACAAATGAACAAATGAACAAATGAACAAATGAACAAATGAACAAATGAACATATGAACAAATGAAGGAAGGAACAAATGAACAAATGAACAAATGAACAACTGAACGAATGGACAAATGAACGAATGAACAAATGAACAAATGAACAAATGAACAAATGAACAAATGAACAAATGAACAAATGAACAAATGAACAAATGAACAAATGAACTAATGAAGAAATGAACAAATGAACAAATGAACAAATGCACAAATTGACAAATGGACAAATGGACAAATGGGCAAATGGACAAATGAACAAATGAACAAAAGAACAAATGAACAAATGAACAAATGAACAAATGAACAAATGAACAAATGAACAAATGAACAAATGAACAAATGAACAAATGAACAAATGAACAAATGAACAAATGAACAAATGAACAAATGTACAAATGAACAAATGAACAAATGAACAAATGAACAAATGAACAAATGAACAAATGAACAAATGAACAAAGGAACAAATGAACAAATGAACAAATGAACAAATGAACAAATGAACAAATGGACAAATGGACAAATGGACAAATGAACAAATGGACAAATGAACAAATGAACAAATGAACAAATGAACAAATGAACAAATGAGTGAATAGACAAATGAACGACTGAACAAATGAACAAATGAACGAATGAACAAATGGACAAATGAACAAATGAACAAATGAACGAATGAACAAATGAACAAATGAACAAATGAACAAATTGATCAAATGATCAAATGAACGAATGAACAAATGAACAAAGGAACAAATGAACAAATGAACAAATGAACAAATGAACAAATGAACAAATGAACAAATGAACAAATGAACAAATGAACAAAGGAACAAATGAACAAATGAACAAATGAACAAATGAACAAATGAACAAATGAACAAATGAACAAATGGACGAATGAACGAATGAACGAATGAACGAATGAACGAATGAACAAATGAACAAATGAACAAATGAACAAATGAACAAATGAACAAATGAACAAATGAACAAATGAACAAATGAACAAACGAACAAACGAACAAACGAACAAACGAACAAACGAACAAACGAACAAACGAACAAACGAACAAACGAACAATTGAACAAATGAACAAATGGACAAATGGACAAATGGACAAATGGACAAATGGACAAATGGACAAATGGACAAATGGACAAATGAACAAATGAACAATTGAACAAATGAACATATGAACAAATGAACAAATGAACAAATGAACATATGAACAAATGAACAAATGAACAAATGAACAAATGAACAAATGGACAAATGGACAAATGGCCAAATGGACAAATGGACAAATGAACAAATGAACAAATGAACAAATGAACAAATGAACAAATGAACAAATGAACAAATGAGTGAATAGACAAATGAACGACTGAACAAATGAACAAAGGAACGAATGAACAAATGGACGAATGGACAAATGGATAATTGAACAAATGAACAAATGAACAAATGAACAAATGAACAAATGAACAAATGAACAAATGAACAAATGAACAAATGAACAAATGAACAAATGAACAAATGAACAAATGAACAAATGAACAAATGAACAAATGAACATATGAACAAATGAAAAAATGAACAAATGAACAAATGAACAAATGAACAAATGAACAAATGAACAAATGAACAAATGAAGAAATGAAGAAATGAAGAAATGAAGAAATGAAGAAATGAACAAATGAAGAAATGAACAAATGAACAAATGAACAAATGAACAAATGAACAAATGAACATATGAACAAATGAACAAATGAACAAATGAACATATGAACAAATGAACAAATGAACAAATGAACAAATGAACAAATGAACAAATGGACAAATGGACAAATGGGCAAATGGGCAAATGAACAAATGAACAAAAGAACAAATGAAGAAATGAACAAATGAACAAATGAACAAATGAACAAATGAACAAATGAACAAATGTACAAATGAACAAATGAACAAATGAACAAATGAACAAATGAACAAATGAACAAATGTACAATTGAACAAATGAACAAGTGAACAAATGAACATATGAACAAATGAACAAATGAACAAATGAACAAATGAACAAATGAACGAATGAACGAATGAACGAATGAACGTATGAACGAATGAACGAATGAACAAATGAACAAATGAACAAATGAACAAATGAACAAATGAACAAATGAACTAATGAAGAAATGAACAAATGAACAAATGAACAAATGAACAAATGAACAAATGCACAAATGGACAAATGGACAAATGGACAAATGGGCAAATGGACAAATGAACAAATGAACAAAAGAACAAATGAACAAATGAACAAATGAACAAATGAACAAATGATCAAATGAACAAATGAACAAATGAACAAAGGAACAAATGAACAAATGAACAAATGAACAAATGAACAAATGAACAAATGAACAAATGAACAAATGAACAAATGAACAAATGAACAAATGAACAAATGAACAAAGGAACAAATGAACAAATGAACAAATGAACAAATGAACAAATGAACAAATGAACAAATGGACAAATGAACGAATGAACGAATGAACGAATGAACAAATGAACAAATGAACAAATGAACAAATGAACAAATGAACAAATGAACAAATGAACAAATGAACAAATGAACAAATGAACAAATGAACAAATGAGCGAATAGACAAATGAACGAAGGAACAAATGGACAAATGGACAAATGGACAAATGAACAAATGAACAAATGAGCGAATAGACAAATGAACGAAGGAACAAATGGACAAATGGACAAATGGACAAATGAACAAATGGACAAATAGACAAATGGACAAATGAACAAATGAACAAATGAACAAATGAACAAATGAACAAATGAACAAATGAACAAATGAGTGAATAGACAAATGAACGACTGAACAAATGAACAAATGAACGAATGAACAAATGAACAAATGAACAAATGAACAAATGAACGAATGAACAAATGAACAAATGAACAAATGTACAAATGAACAAGTGAACAAATGAACAAATGAACAAATGAACAAATGAACAAATGAACAAATGAACAAATGAACAAATGAACAAATGAACAAATGAACAAATGAACAAATGAACAAATGAACAAATGAACAAATGAACAAATAGACAAATGGACAAATGAACAAATGAACAAATGAACAAATGAACGAATGAACAAATGAACAAATGAACAAATGAACAAATGTACAAACGAACAAGTGAACAAATGAACAAATGAACAAATGAACAAATGAACAAATGAACAAATGAACAAATGAACAAATGAACAAATGAACAAATGAACAAATGAACAAATGAACAAATGAACAAATGAACAAATGAACAAATGAACAAATGAACAAATGAACAAATGAACAAATAGACAAATGAAGAAATGAACAAATGAACAAATGAAGAAATGAACAAATGAACAAATGAACAAATGAACAAATGAACAAATGAGCGAATAGAAAAATGAACGAAGGAACAAATGAACAAATGAGTGAATAGACAAATGAACGACTGAACAAATGAACAAATGAACGAATGAACAAATGAACAAATGAACAAATGAACAAATGAACAAATGAACAAATGAACGAATGAACAAGTGAACAAATGAACAAATGAACAAATGTACAAACGAACAAGTGAACAAATGAACAAATGAACAAATGAACAAATGAACAAATGAACAAATGAACAAATGAACAAATGAACAAATAGACAAATGAAGAAATGAACAAATGAACAAATGAACAATTGAACAAATGAACAAATGAACAAATGAACAAATGAACAAATGAACAAATGAACAAATGATCAAATGAACAAATGAACAAATGAACAAATGAACAAATGAACAAATGAACAAATGAACAAATGAGCAAATGAACAAATGAACAAATGAACAAATGAACAAATGAACAAATGAACAAATGAACAAATGAACAAATGAACAAATGAACAAATGAACAAATGAACAAATGAACAAATGAACAAATGAACAAATGAACAAATGAACAAATGTACAAATGAACAAATGAACAAATGAACAAATGAACAAATGAACAAATGAACAAATGAACAAAGGAACAAATGAACAAATGAACAAATGAACAAATGAACAAATGAACAAATGGACAAATGGACAAATGGACAAATGAACAAATGGACAAATGAACAAATGAACAAATGAACAAATGAACAAATGAACGAATGAGTGAATAGACAAATGAACGACTGAACAAATGAACGAATGAACAAATGGACAAATGGACAAATGAACAAATGAACAAACGAACGAATGAACAAATGAACAAATGAACAAATGAACAAATTGATCAAATGATCAAATGAACAAATGAACAAATGAACAAAGGAACAAATGAACAAATGAACAAATGAACAAATGAACAAATGAACAAATGAACAAATGAACAAATGAACAAATGAACAAATGAACAAATGAACAAATGAACAAATGAACAAATGAACAAATGAACAAATGAACAAATGAACAAATGAACAAAGGAACAAATGAACAAATGAACAAATGAACAAATGAACAAATGAACAAATGAACAAATGAACAAATGAACAAATGAACAAATGAACAAATGAACAAATGAACAAATGAACAAATGAACAAATGAACAAATGAGCGAATAGACAAATGAACGAAGGAACAAATGAACAAATGAACAAATGAACAAATGAACAAATGAACAAATGTACAAATGAACAAATGAGTGAATAGACAAATGAACGACTGAACAAATGAACAAATGAACGAATGAACAAATGAACAAATGAACAAATGAACAAATGAACAAATGAACAAACGAACGAATGAACAAACGAACGAATGAACAAATGAACAAATGAACAAATGAACAAATTGATCAAATGATCAAATGAACAAAGGAACAAATGAACAAATGAACAAATGAACAAATGAACAAATGAACAAATGGACAAATGAAGAAATGAACACATGAACGAATGAACGAATGAACGAAGGAACGAATGAACGAAAGAACGAATGAACAAATGAACAAGTGAACAAATGGACAAATGAACAAATGCACAAATGAACAAATGAACAAATGAACATATGAACAAATGAACAAATGATCAAATGAACAAATGAACAAATGAACGAAGGAACAAATGAACAAATGAACAAATGAACAAATGAACAAATGAACAAATGAACAACTGAACGAATGGACAAATGAACGAATGAACAAATGAACAAATGAACAAATGAACAAATGAACAAATGATCAAATGAACAAATGAACAACTGAACGAATGGACAAATGAACGAATGAACAAATGAACAAATGAACAAATGAACAAATGAACAAATGAAGAAATGAACAAATGAACAAATGAACTAATGAAGAAATGAACAAATGAACAAATGAACAAATGAACAAATTAACAAATGCACAAATGGACAAATGGACAAATGGACAAATGGGCAAATGGACAAATGAAAAAATGAACAAAAGAACAAATGAACAAATGAACAAATGAACAAATGAACAAATGAACAAATGAACAAATGAACAAATGAACAAATTAACAAATGCACAAATCGACAAATGGACAAATGGACAAATGAACAAATGAACAAATGAACAAATGAACAAATGAACTAATGAAGAAATGAACAAATGAACAAATGAACAAATGAACGAATTAACAAATGCACAAATGGACAAATGGACAAATGGGCAAATGGACAACTGAACAAATGAACAAAAGAACAAATGAACAAATGAACAAATGAACAAATGAACAAATGAACAAATGAACAAATGAACAAGTGTACAAATGAACAAATGAACAAATGAACTAATGAACAAATGAACAATTGAACAAATGAACATATGAACAAATGAACAAATGAACAAATGAACAAATGAACAAATGAACAAATGAACAAATGATCAAATGAACAAAGGAACAAATGAACAAATGAACAAATGAACAAATGAACAAATGAACAAATGAACGAATGAACAAATGAACGAATGAACAAATGAACGACTGAACAAATGAAGAAATGAAGAAGTGAAGAAATGAACAAATGAACAAATGACCAATTGAACAAATGAACAAATGAACGATTGAACAAATGAACGAATGAACGAATGAACGAATGAACAAATGAACAAATGAACAAATGAACAAATGAACTAATGAACAAATGAACAAATGAACAAATGAACAAATGAACAAATGAACAAATGGACAAATGAAGAAATGAACAAATGAACAAATGAACAATTGAACAAATGAACAATTGAACAAATGAACAAATGAACAAATGAACAAATGAACAAATGAACAAATGAACAAATGAACAAATGAACAAATGAACAAATGAGCGAATAGACAAATGAACGAAGGAACAAATGGACAAATGGACAAATGGACAAATGAACAAATGAACAATTGAGCGAATAGACAAATGAACGAAGGAACAAATGGACAAATGGACAAATGGACAAATGAACAAATGGACAAATAGACAAATGGACAAATGAACAAATGAACAAATGAACAAATGAACGAATGAACAAATGAACAAATGAACAAATGAACAAATGAACAAATGAACAAATGAACGAATGAACAAATGAACAAATGAACAAATGTACAAATGAACAAATGAACAAATGAACAAATGAACAAATGAACAAATGAACAAATGAACAAATGAACAAATAGACAAATGGACAAATGAACAAATGAACAAATGAACAAATGAACAAATAGACAAATGGACAAATGAACAAATGAACAAATGAACAAATGAACAAATGTACAAACGAACAAGTGAACAAATGAACAAATGAACAAATGAACAAATGAACAAATGAACAAATGAACAAATGAACAAATGAACAAATGAACAAATGAACAAATGAACAAATGAACAAATAGACAAATGAAGAAATGAACAAATGAACAAATGAAGAAATGAACAAATGAACAAATGAACAAATGAACAAATGAGCGAATAGAAAAATGAACGAAGGAACAAATGAACAAATGAGTGAATAGACAAATGAACGACTGAACAAATGAACAAATGAACGAATGAACAAATGAACAAATGAACAAATGAACAAATGAACAAATGAACGAATGAACAAATGAACAAATGAACAAATGAACAAATGTACAAACGAACAAGTGAACAAATGAACAAATGAACAAATGAACAAATGAACAAATGAACAAATGAACAAATGAACAAATGAACAAATAGACAAATGAAGAAATGAACAAATGAACAAATGAACAATTGAACAAATGAACAAATGAACAAATGAACAAATGAACAAATGAACAAATGAACAAATGAACAAATGAACAAATGAACAAATGAACAAATGATCAAATGAACAAATGAACAAATGAACAAATGAACAAATGAACAAATGAACAAATGAACAAATGAACAAATGAACAAATGAACAAATGAACAAATGAACAAATGAACAAATGAACAAATGAGCGAATAGACAAATGAACGAAGGAACAAATGGACAAATGGACAAATGGACAAATGAACAAATGAACAAATGAGCGAATAGACAAATGAACAAAGGAACAAATGGACAAATGGACAAATGGACAAATTAACAAATGAACAAATGAACAAATGAACAATTGGACAAATGGACAAATGGACAAATGAACAAATGGACAAATAGACAAATGGACAAATGAACAAATGAACAAATGAACAAATGAACAAATGAACAAATGAACAAATGAACAAATGAACAAATGAGTGAATAGACAAATGAACAAATGAACAAATGAACAAATGAACAAAGGAACAAATGAACAAATGAACAAATGAACAAATGAACAAATGAACAAATGAACAAATGAACAAATGAACAAATGAACAAATGAACAAATGAACAAATGAACAAATGAACAAATGAACAAATAAACAAATGAACATATGAACAAATGAACAAATGAACAAATGAACAAATGAACAAATGAACAAATGAACAAATGAACAAATGAGCGAATAGACAAATGAACAAATGAACAAATGAACAAATGAACAAATGAACAAATGAACAAATGAACAAATGAACAAATGAGTGAATAGACAAATGAACGACTGAACAAATGAACAAATGATCGAATGAACAAATGAACAAATGAACAAATGAACAAACGAACGAATGAACAAATGAACAAATGAACAAATTGATCAAATGATCAAATGAACAAAGGAACAAATGAACAAGTGAACAAATGAACAAATGAACAAATGGACAAATGAAGAAATGAACATATGAACAAATGAACAAATGAACAAATGAACAAATGAACAAATGAACAAATGAACATATGAACAAATGAACGAAGGAACAAATGAACAAATGAACAAATGAACAAATGAACAACTGAACGAATGGACAAATGAACGAATGAACAAATGAACAAATGAACAAATGAACAAATGAACAAATGAACAAATGAACAAATGAACAAATGAACAAATGAACAAATGAACTAATGAAGAAATGAACAAATGAACAAATGAACAAATGAACAAATGAACAAATGCACAAATGTACAAATGGACAAATGGACAAATGGGCAAATGGACAAATGAACAAATGAACAAAAGAACAAATGAACAAATGAACAAATGAACAAATGAACAAATGAACAAATGAACAAATGAACAAATGAACAAATGAACAAATGAACAAATGAACAAATGAACAAATGAACAAATGAACAAATGAACAAATGTACAAATGAACAAATGAACAAATGAACAAATGAACAAATGAACAAATGAACAAATGAACAAAGGAACAAATGAACAAATGAACAAATGAACAAATGAACAAATGGACAAATGGACAAATGGACAAATGAACAAATGGACTAATGAACAAATGAACAAATGAACAAATGAACAAATGAACAAATGAGTGAATAGACAAATGAACGACTGAACAAATGAACGAATGAACAAATGGACAAATGGACAAATGAACAAATGAACAAACGAACGAATGAACAAATGAACAAATGAACAAATGAACAAATTGATCAAATGATCAAATGAACAAATGAACAAATGAACAAAGGAACAAATGAACAAATGAACAAATGAACAAATGAACAAATGAACAAATGAACAAATGAACAAATGAACAAATGAACAAATGAACAAATGAACAAATGAACAAATGAACAAAGGAACAAATGAACAAATGAACAAATGAACAAATGAACAAATGAACAAATGAACAAATGAACAAATGAACAAATGAACAAATGAACATATGAACAAAAGAACAAATGAACGAATGAACAAATGAACAAATGAACAAATGAGCGAATAGACAAATGAACGAAGGAACAAATGAACAAATGAACAAATGAACAAATGAACAAATGAACAAATGAACAAATGAACAAATGTACAAATGAACAAATGAGTGAATAGACAAATGAACGACTGAACAAATGAACAAATGAACGAATGAACAAATGAACAAATGAACAAATGAACAAATGAACAAATGAACAAATGAACTAACGAACGAATGAACAAATGAACAAATGAACAAATGAACAAATTGATCAAATGATCAAATGAACAAAGGAACAAATGAACAAATGAACAAATGAACAAATGAACAAATGAACAAATGGACAAATGAAGAAATGAACACATGAACGAATGAACGAATGAACGAAGGAACGAATGAACGAAAGAACGAATGAACAAATGAACAAGTGAACAAATGGACAAATGAACAAATGCACAAATGAACAAATGAACAAATGAACATATGAACAAATGAACAAATGATCAAATGAACAAATGAACAAATGAACGAAGGAACAAATGAACAAATGAACAAATGAACAAATGAACAAATGAACAAATGAACAACTGAACGAATGGACAAATGAACGAATGAACAAATGAACAAATGAACAAATGAACAAATGAACAAATGAACAAATGAACAAATGAACAAATGAACAAATGAACAAATGAACAAATGAAGAAATGAAGAAATGAAGAAATGAACAAATGAACAAATGAACAAATGAACAAATGAACAAATGAACAAATGAACAAATGAGCGAATAGACAAATGAACAAATGAACAAATGAACAAATGAACAAATGAACAAATGAACAAATGAACAAATGAACAAATGAACAAATGAACAAATGAGTGAATAGACAAATGAACAAATGAACAAATGAACAAATGAACAACTGAACGAATGGACAAATGAACGAATGAACAAATGAACAAATGAACAAATGAACAAATGAACAAATGAACAAATGAACAAATGAACAAATGAACAAATGAACAAATGAACTAATGAAGAAATGAACAAATGAACAAATGAACAAATGAACAAATGAACAAATGCACAAATGGACAAATGGACAAATGGACAAATGGGCAAATGGACAAATGAACAAATGAACAAAAGAACAAATGAACAAATGAACAAATGAACAAATGAACAAATGAACAAATGAACAAATGAACAAATGAACAAATGAACAAATGAACAAATGAACAAATGAACAAAGGAACAAATGAACAAATGAACAAATGAACAAATGAACAAATGGACAAATGGACAAATGGACAAATGAACAAATGGACAAATGCACAAATGGACAAATGGACAAATGGACAAATGGGCAAATGGACAAATGAAAAAATGAACAAAAGAACAAATGAACAAATGAACAAATGAACAAATGAACAAATTAACAAATGCACAAATGGACAAATGGACAAATGGACAAATGGACAAATGAACAAATGAACAAATGAGCGAATAGACAAATGAACAAAGGAACAAATGGACAAATGGACAAATGGACAAATTAACAAATGAACAAATGAACAAATGAACAATTGGACAAATGGACAAATGGACAAATGAACAAATGGACAAATAGACAAATGGACAAATGAACAAATGAACAAATGAACAAATGAACAAATGAACAAATGAACAAATGAACAAATGAACAAATGAGTGAATAGACAAATGAACAAATGAACAAATGAACAAATGAACAAAGGAACAAATGAACAAATGAACAAATGAACAAATGAACAAATGAACAAATGAACAAATGAACAAATGAACAAATGAACAAATGAACAAATGAACAAATGAACAAATGAACAAATGAACAAATAAACAAATGAACATATGAACAAATGAACAAATGAACAAATGAACAAATGAACAAATGAACAAATGAACAAATGAACAAATGAGCGAATAGACAAATGAACAAATGAACAAATGAACAAATGAACAAATGAACAAATGAACAAATGAACAAATGAACAAATGAGTGAATAGACAAATGAACGACTGAACAAATGAACAAATGATCGAATGAACAAATGAACAAATGAACAAATGAACAAACGAACGAATGAACAAATGAACAAATGAACAAATTGATCAAATGATCAAATGAACAAAGGAACAAATGAACAAGTGAACAAATGAACAAATGAACAAATGGACAAATGAAGAAATGAACATATGAACAAATGAACAAATGAACAAATGAACAAATGAACAAATGAACAAATGAACATATGAACAAATGAACGAAGGAACAAATGAACAAATGAACAAATGAACAAATGAACAACTGAACGAATGGACAAATGAACGAATGAACAAATGAACAAATGAACAAATGAACAAATGAACAAATGAACAAATGAACAAATGAACAAATGAACAAATGAACAAATGAACTAATGAAGAAATGAACAAATGAACAAATGAACAAATGATCAAATGAACAAATGAACAAATGAACGAAGGAACAAATGAACAAATGAACAAATGAACAAATGAACAAATGAACAAATGAACAACTGAACTAATGGACAAATGAACGAATGAACAAATGAACAAATGAACAAATGAACAAATGAACAAATGATCAAATGAACAAATGAACAACTGAACGAATGGACAAATGAACGAATGAACAAATGAACAAATGAACAAATGAACAAATGAACAAATGAAGAAATGAACAAATGAACAAATGAACTAATGAAGAAATGAACAAATGAACAAATGAACAAATGAACAAATGAACAAATGAACAAATGAACAAATGAACAAATGAACAAATGAACAAATGAACAAATGAACAAATGAACAAATGAACAAATGAACAAATGAACAAATGAACAAATGAACAAATGAGCGAATAGACAAATGAACGAAGGAACAAATGGACAAATGGACAAATGGACAAATGAACAAATGAACAAATGAGCGAATAGACAAATGAACAAAGGAACAAATGGACAAATGGACAAATGGACAAATTAACAAATGAACAAATGAACAAATGAACAATTGGACAAATGGACAAATGAACAAATGAACAAACGAACGAATGAACAAATGAACAAATGAACAAATGAACAAATTGATCAAATGATCAAATGAACAAATGAACAAATGAACAAAGGAACAAATGAACAAATGAACAAATGAACAAATGAACAAATGAACAAATGAACAAATGAACAAATGAACAAATGAACAAATGAACAAATGAACAAATGAACAAATGAACAAATGAACAAATGAACAAATGAACAAATGAACAAATGAACAAATGAACAAAGGAACAAATGAACAAATGAACAAATGAACAAATGAACAAATGAACAAATGAACAAATGAACAAATGAACAAATGAACAAATGAACAAATGAACAAATGAACAAATGAACAAATGAACAAATGAACAAATGAACAAATGAGCGAATAGACAAATGAACGAAGGAACAAATGAACAAATGAACAAATGAACAAATGAACAAATGAACAAATGTACAAATGAACAAATGAGTGAATAGACAAATGAACGACTGAACAAATGAACAAATGAACGAATGAACAAATGAACAAATGAACAAATGAACAAATGAACAAATGAACAAACGAACGAATGAACAAACGAACGAATGAACAAATGAACAAATGAACAAATGAACAAATTGATCAAATGATCAAATGAACAAAGGAACAAATGAACAAATGAACAAATGAACAAATGAACAAATGAACAAATGGACAAATGAAGAAATGAACACATGAACGAATGAACGAATGAACGAAGGAACGAATGAACGAAAGAACGAATGAACAAATGAACAAGTGAACAAATGGACAAATGAACAAATGCACAAATGAACAAATGAACAAATGAACATATGAACAAATGAACAAATGATCAAATGAACAAATGAACAAATGAACGAAGGAACAAATGAACAAATGAACAAATGAACAAATGAACAAATGAACAACTGAACGAATGGACAAATGAACGAATGAACAAATGAACAAATGAACAAATGAACAAATGAACAAATGATCAAATGAACAAATGAACAACTGAACGAATGGACAAATGAACGAATGAACAAATGAACAAATGAACAAATGAACAAATGAACAAATGAAGAAATGAACAAATGAACAAATGAACTAATGAAGAAATGAACAAATGAACAAATGAACAAATGAACAAATTAACAAATGCACAAATGGACAAATGGACAAATGGACAAATGGGCAAATGGACAAATGAAAAAATGAACAAAAGAACAAATGAACAAATGAACAAATGAACAAATGAACAAATGAACAAATGAACAAATGAACAAATGAACAAATTAACAAATGCACAAATCGACAAATGGACAAATGGACAAATGAACAAATGAACAAATGAACAAATGAACAAATGAACTAATGAAGAAATGAACAAATGAACAAATGAACAAATGAACGAATTAACAAATGCACAAATGGACAAATGGACAAATGGGCAAATGGACAACTGAACAAATGAACAAAAGAACAAATGAACAAATGAACAAATGAACAAATGAACAAATGAACAAATGAACAAATGAACAAGTGTACAAATGAACAAATGAACAAATGAACTAATGAACAAATGAACAATTGAACAAATGAACATATGAACAAATGAACAAATGAACAAATGAACAAATGAACAAATGAACAAATGAACAAATGATCAAATGAACAAAGGAACAAATGAACAAATGAACAAATGAACAAATGAACAAATGAACAAATGAACGAATGAACAAATGAACGAATGAACAAATGAACGACTGAACAAATGAAGAAATGAAGAAGTGAAGAAATGAACAAATGAACAAATGACCAATTGAACAAATGAACAAATGAACGATTGAACAAATGAACGAATGAACGAATGAACGAATGAACAAATGAACAAATGAACAAATGAACAAATGAACTAATGAACAAATGAACAAATGAACAAATGAACAAATGAACAAATGAACAAATGGACAAATGAAGAAATGAACAAATGAACAAATGAACAATTGAACAAATGAACAATTGAACAAATGAACAAATGAACAAATGAACAAATGAACAAATGAACAAATGAACAAATGAACAAATGAACAAATGAACAAATGAGCGAATAGACAAATGAACGAAGGAACAAATGGACAAATGGACAAATGGACAAATGAACAAATGAACAATTGAGCGAATAGACAAATGAACGAAGGAACAAATGGACAAATGGACAAATGGACAAATGAACAAATGGACAAATAGACAAATGGACAAATGAACAAATGAACAAATGAACAAATGAACGAATGAACAAATGAACAAATGAACAAATGAACAAATGAACAAATGAACAAATGAACGAATGAACAAATGAACAAATGAACAAATGTACAAATGAACAAATGAACAAATGAACAAATGAACAAATGAACAAATGAACAAATGAACAAATGAACAAATAGACAAATGGACAAATGAACAAATGAACAAATGAACAAATGAACAAATAGACAAATGGACAAATGAACAAATGAACAAATGAACAAATGAACAAATGTACAAACGAACAAGTGAACAAATGAACAAATGAACAAATGAACAAATGAACAAATGAACAAATGAACAAATGAACAAATGAACAAATGAACAAATGAACAAATGAACAAATGAACAAATAGACAAATGAAGAAATGAACAAATGAACAAATGAAGAAATGAACAAATGAACAAATGAACAAATGAACAAATGAGCGAATAGAAAAATGAACGAAGGAACAAATGAACAAATGAGTGAATAGACAAATGAACGACTGAACAAATGAACAAATGAACGAATGAACAAATGAACAAATGAACAAATGAACAAATGAACAAATGAACGAATGAACAAATGAACAAATGAACAAATGAACAAATGTACAAACGAACAAGTGAACAAATGAACAAATGAACAAATGAACAAATGAACAAATGAACAAATGAACAAATGAACAAATGAACAAATAGACAAATGAAGAAATGAACAAATGAACAAATGAACAATTGAACAAATGAACAAATGAACAAATGAACAAATGAACAAATGAACAAATGAACAAATGAACAAATGAACAAATGATCAAATGAACAAATGAACAAATGAACAAATGAACAAATGAACAAATGAACAAATGAACAAATGAACAAATGAACAAATGAACAAATGAACAAATGAACAAATGAACAAATGAACAAATGAACAAATGAACAAATGAGCGAATAGACAAATGAACGAAGGAACAAATGGACAAATGGACAAATGGACAAATGAACAAATGAACAAATGAGCGAATAGACAAATGAACAAAGGAACAAATGGACAAATGGACAAATGGACAAATTAACAAATGAACAAATGAACAAATGAACAATTGGACAAATGGACAAATGGACAAATGAACAAATGGACAAATAGACAAATGGACAAATGAACAAATGAACAAATGAACAAATGAACAAATGAACAAATGAACAAATGAACAAATGAGTGAATAGACAAATGAACAAATGAACAAATGAACAAATGAACAAAGGAACAAATGAACAAATGAACAAATGAACAAATGAACAAATGAACAAATGAACAAATGAACAAATGAACAAATGAACAAATGAACAAATGAACAAATGAACAAATGAACAAATGAACAAATAAACAAATGAACATATGAACAAATGAACAAATGAACAAATGAACAAATGAACAAATGAACAAATGAACAAATGAACAAATGAGCGAATAGACAAATGAACAAATGAACAAATGAACAAATGAACAAATGAACAAATGAACAAATGAACAAATGAACAAATGAGTGAATAGACAAATGAACGACTGAACAAATGAACAAATGATCGAATGAACAAATGAACAAATGAACAAATGAACAAACGAACGAATGAACAAATGAACAAATGAACAAATTGATCAAATGATCAAATGAACAAAGGAACAAATGAACAAGTGAACAAATGAACAAATGAACAAATGGACAAATGAAGAAATGAACATATGAACAAATGAACAAATGAACAAATGAACAAATGAACAAATGAACAAATGAACATATGAACAAATGAACGAAGGAACAAATGAACAAATGAACAAATGAACAAATGAACAACTGAACGAATGGACAAATGAACGAATGAACAAATGAACAAATGAACAAATGAACAAATGAACAAATGAACAAATGAACAAATGAACAAATGAACAAATGAACAAATGAACTAATGAAGAAATGAACAAATGAACAAATGAACAAATGAACAAATGAACAAATGCACAAATGTACAAATGGACAAATGGACAAATGGGCAAATGGACAAATGAACAAATGAACAAAAGAACAAATGAACAAATGAACAAATGAACAAATGAACAAATGAACAAATGAACAAATGAACAAATGAACAAATGAACAAATGAACAAATGAACAAATGAACAAATGAACAAATGAACAAATGAACAAATGTACAAATGAACAAATGAACAAATGAACAAATGAACAAATGAACAAATGAACAAATGAACAAAGGAACAAATGAACAAATGAACAAATGAACAAATGAACAAATGGACAAATGGACAAATGGACAAATGAACAAATGGACTAATGAACAAATGAACAAATGAACAAATGAACAAATGAACAAATGAGTGAATAGACAAATGAACGACTGAACAAATGAACGAATGAACAAATGGACAAATGGACAAATGAACAAATGAACAAACGAACGAATGAACAAATGAACAAATGAACAAATGAACAAATTGATCAAATGATCAAATGAACAAATGAACAAATGAACAAAGGAACAAATGAACAAATGAACAAATGAACAAATGAACAAATGAACAAATGAACAAATGAACAAATGAACAAATGAACAAATGAACAAATGAACAAATGAACAAATGAACAAAGGAACAAATGAACAAATGAACAAATGAACAAATGAACAAATGAACAAATGAACAAATGAACAAATGAACAAATGAACAAATGAACATATGAACAAAAGAACAAATGAACGAATGAACAAATGAACAAATGAACAAATGAGCGAATAGACAAATGAACGAAGGAACAAATGAACAAATGAACAAATGAACAAATGAACAAATGAACAAATGAACAAATGAACAAATGTACAAATGAACAAATGAGTGAATAGACAAATGAACGACTGAACAAATGAACAAATGAACGAATGAACAAATGAACAAATGAACAAATGAACAAATGAACAAATGAACAAATGAACTAACGAACGAATGAACAAATGAACAAATGAACAAATGAACAAATTGATCAAATGATCAAATGAACAAAGGAACAAATGAACAAATGAACAAATGAACAAATGAACAAATGAACAAATGGACAAATGAAGAAATGAACACATGAACGAATGAACGAATGAACGAAGGAACGAATGAACGAAAGAACGAATGAACAAATGAACAAGTGAACAAATGGACAAATGAACAAATGCACAAATGAACAAATGAACAAATGAACATATGAACAAATGAACAAATGATCAAATGAACAAATGAACAAATGAACGAAGGAACAAATGAACAAATGAACAAATGAACAAATGAACAAATGAACAAATGAACAACTGAACGAATGGACAAATGAACGAATGAACAAATGAACAAATGAACAAATGAACAAATGAACAAATGAACAAATGAACAAATGAACAAATGAACAAATGAACAAATGAACAAATGAAGAAATGAAGAAATGAAGAAATGAACAAATGAACAAATGAACAAATGAACAAATGAACAAATGAACAAATGAACAAATGAGCGAATAGACAAATGAACAAATGAACAAATGAACAAATGAACAAATGAACAAATGAACAAATGAACAAATGAACAAATGAACAAATGAACAAATGAGTGAATAGACAAATGAACAAATGAACAAATGAACAAATGAACAACTGAACGAATGGACAAATGAACGAATGAACAAATGAACAAATGAACAAATGAACAAATGAACAAATGAACAAATGAACAAATGAACAAATGAACAAATGAACAAATGAACTAATGAAGAAATGAACAAATGAACAAATGAACAAATGAACAAATGAACAAATGCACAAATGGACAAATGGACAAATGGACAAATGGGCAAATGGACAAATGAACAAATGAACAAAAGAACAAATGAACAAATGAACAAATGAACAAATGAACAAATGAACAAATGAACAAATGAACAAATGAACAAATGAACAAATGAACAAATGAACAAATGAACAAAGGAACAAATGAACAAATGAACAAATGAACAAATGAACAAATGGACAAATGGACAAATGGACAAATGAACAAATGGACAAATGAACAAATGAACAAATGAACAAATGAACAAATGAACAAATGAGTGAATAGACAAATGAACGACTGAACAAATGAACGAATGAACAAATGGACAAATGGACAAATGAACAAATGAACAAACGAACGAATGAACAAATGAACAAATGAACAAATGAACAAATTGATCAAATGATCAAATGAACAAATGAACAAATGAACAAAGGAACAAATGAACAAATGAACAAATGAACAAATGAACAAATGAACAAATGAACAAATGAACAAATGAACAAATAAACAAATGAACAAATGAACAAATGAACAAATGAACAAATGAACAAATGAACAAATGAACAAAGGAACAAATGAACAAATGAACAAATGAACAAATGAACAAATGAACAAATGAACAAATGAACAAATGAACAAATGAACATATGAACAAAAGAACAAATGAACAAATGAACAAATGAACAAATGAACAAATGAGCGAATAGACAAATGAACGAAGGAACAAATGAACAAATGAACAAATGAACAAATGAACAAATGAACAAATGAACAAATGTACAAATGAACAAATGAGTGAATAGACAAATGAACGACTGAACAAATGAACAAATGAACGAATGAACAAATGAACAAATGAACAAATGAACAAATGAACAAACGAACGAATGAACAAATGAACAAATGAACAAATGAACAAATTGATCAAATGATCAAATGAACAAAGGAACAAATGAACAAATGAACAAATGAACAAATGAACAAATGGACAAATGAAGAAATGAACACATGAACGAATGAACGAATGAACGAAGGAACGAATGAACGAAAGAACGAATGAACAAATGAACAAGTGAACAAATGGACAAATGAACAAATGCACAAATGAACAAATGAACAAATGAACATATGAACAAATGAACAAATGATCAAATGAACAAATGAACAAATGAACGAAGGAACAAATGAACAAATGAACAAATGAACAAATGAACAAATGAACAAATGAACAACTGAACTAATGGACAAATGAACGAATGAACAAATGAACAAATGAACAAATGAACAAATGAACAAATGATCAAATGAACAAATGAACAACTGAACGAATGGACAAATGAACGAATGAACAAATGAACAAATGAACAAATGAACAAATGAACAAATGAAGAAATGAACAAATGAACAAATGAACTAATGAAGAAATGAACAAATGAACAAATGAACAAATGAACAAATTAACAAATGCACAAATGGACAAATGGACAAATGGACAAATGGGCAAATGGACAAATGAAAAAATGAACAAAAGAACAAATGAACAAATGAACAAATGAACAAATGAACAAATTAACAAATGCACAAATGGACAAATGGACAAATGGACAAATGAACAAATGAACAAATGAACAAATGAACAAATGAACTAATGAAGAAATGAACAAATGAACAAATGAACAAATGAACGAATTAACAAATGCACAAATGGACAAATGGACAAATGGGCAAATGGACAACTGAACAAATGAACAAAAGAACAAATGAACAAATGAACAAATGAACAAATGAACAAATGAACAAATGAACAAATGAACAAATGAACAAATGTACAAATGAACAAATGAACAAATGAACTAATGAACAAATGAACAAATGAACAAATGAACATATGAACAAATGAACAAATGAACAAATGAACAAATGAACAAATGAACAAATGAACAAATGAACAAATGAACAAATGAACAAATGAACAAATGAACAAATGAACAAATGAACAAATGAACAAGTGAACAAATGAACAAATGAACAAATGAACAAATGGACAAATGAACAAATGAACTAATGAACAAATGAACAAATGAACAAATGAACAAATGAACAAATGAACAAATGAACAAATGAACAAATGAACAAATGAACAAATGAACAAATGAACAAATGAACAAATGAACACATGAACGAATGAACGAATGAACGAAGGAACGAATGAACGAAAGAACGAATGAACAAATGGACAAATGAAGAAATGAACAAATGAACAAACGAACAATTGAACAAATGAACAAATGAACGAATGGACAAATGAACAAATGAACAAATGAACAAATGAACAAATGAACAAATGAACAAATGAACAAATGAACAAATGAACATATGAACAAATGAACGAAGGAACAAATGAACAAATGAACAAATGAACAAATGAACAAATGAACGAATGAACAAATGAACAAATGAACAAATGAACAAATGAACAAATGAACAAATGAACAAATGAACAAATGAACAAATGAACAAATGAACAAATGAACAAATGAACAAATGAACAAATGAACAAATGTACAAATGAACAAATGAACAAATGAACAAATGAACAAATGAACAAATGAACAAATGAACAAATGAACAGATGAACAAATGAACAAATGAACAAATGAACAAATGAACAAATGAACAAATGAACAAATGAACTAATGAAGAAATGAACAAATGAACAAATGAACAAATGTACAAATGTACAAATGAACAAATGAACAAATGAACAAATGAACAAATGAACAAATGAACAAATGAACAAATGAACATATGAACAAATGAACAAATGAACAAATGAACAAATGAACAAATGAACAAATGAACAAATGAACAAATGAACAAATGAACAAATGGACAAATGGACAAATGGACAAAAGGACAAATGAACAAATGAACAAACGAACAATTGGACAAATGGACAAATGGACAAATGAACAAATGGACAAATGAACAAATGAACAAATGAACAAATGAACAAATGAACAAATGGACAAATGGACAAATGGACAAATGGACAAATGGACAAATGGACAAATGAACAAATGAACAAATGAACAATTGGACAAATGGACAAATGGACAAATGAACAAATGAACAAATGAACAAATGAACAAATGAACAAATGAACAAATGAACAAATGAACAAATGAACAAATGGACAAATGGACAAATGGACAAATGGACAAATGGACAAATGGACAAATGGACAAATGGACAAATGAACAAATGAACAAATGAACAATTGGACAAATGGACAAATGGACAAATGAACAAATGGACAAATAGACAAATGGACAAATGAACAAATGAACAAATGAACAAATGAACAAATGAACAAATGAACAAATGAACAAATGAACCAATGAACAAATGAACGAATGAACAAATGAACGAATGAACGAATGAACGAATGAACAAATGAACGAATGCACAAATGAACAAATGAACAAATGAACATATGAACAAATGAACAAATGGACAAATGAACAAATGGACAAATGGACAAATGGACAAATGGACAAATGGACAAATGCACAAATGGACAAATGAACAAATGAACAAATGAACAATTGGACAAATGGACAAATGGACAAATGAACAAATGGACAAATGGACAAATGAACAAATGAACAAATGAACAAATGATCAAATGAACAAATGAACAAATGAACAAATGATCAAATGAACAAATGAACAAATGAGCAAATGAGCAAATGAACAAATGAACAAATGAACATATGAACAAATGAACAAATGAACAAATGAACAAATGAACAAATGAACAAATGAACATATGAACAAATGAACAAATGAACAAATGAACAAATGAGCGAATGAACAAATGAGCGAATGAACAAATGAGGGAATGAACAAATGAGCGAATGAACAAATGAACAAATGAACAAATGAACAAATGAACAAATGAACAAATGAACAAATGAACAAATGATCAAATGAACAAATGAACAAATGAACAAATGAACAAATGGACAAATGAAGAAATGAACACATGAACGAATGAACGAATGAACGAAGGAACGAAGGAACGAATGAACGAAAGAACGAATGAACAAATGGACAAATGAAGAAATGAAGAAATGAACAAATGAAGAAATGAACAAATGAACAAATGAACAAATGAACATATGAACAAATGAACAAATGAACAAATGAACAAATGAACAAATGAACAAATGAACAAATGAACATATGAACAAATGATCAAATGAACAAATGAACAAATGAACAAATGAACAAATGAACAAATGAACAAATGAACAAATGAACAAATGAACAAATGAACAAATGAACAAATGAACAAATGAACAAATGAACAAATGAACAAATGAACAAATGAACAAATGAACAAATGAACAAATGAACAAATGAGCAAATGAACAAATGAACAAATGAACAAATGAACAAATGAACAAATGAACAAATGAACAAATGAACAAATGAACAAATTGATCAAATGATCAAATGAACAAAGGAACAAATGAACAAATGAACAAATGAACAAATGAACAAATGGACAAATGAAGAAATGAACACATGAACGAATGAACGAATGAACAAATGAACAAATGAACAAATGAACAAATGAACAAATGAACAAATGAGCAAATGAACAAATGAACAAATGAACAAATGAACAAATGAACAAATGAACAAATGAACAAATGAACAAATGAACAAATGAACAAATTGATCAAATGATCAAATGAACAAAGGAACAAATGAACAAATGAACAAATGAACAAATGAACAAATGAACAAATGAACAAATGAACAAATGAACAAATGGACAAATGAAGAAATGAACATATGAACAAATGAACAAATGAACAAATGAACAAATGAACAAATGAACAAATGAACATATGAACAAATGAACGAAGGAACAAATGAACAAATGAACAAATGAACAAATGAACAACTGAACGAATGGACAAATGAACGAATGAACAAATGAACAAATGAACAAATGAACAAATGAACAAATGAACAAATGAACAAATGAACAAATGAACAAATGAACTAATGAAGAAATGAACAAATGAACAAATGAACAAATGAACAAATGAACAAATGCACAAATGGACAAATGGACAAATGGACAAATGGGCAAATGGACAAATGAACAAATGAACAAAAGAACAAATGAACAAATGAACAAATGAACAAATGAACAAATGAACAAATGAACAAATGAACAAATGAACAAATGAACAAATGAACAAATGAACAAATGAACAAATGAACAAATGAACAAATGAACAAATGTACAAATGAACAAATGAACAAATGAACAAATGAACAAATGAACAAATGAACAAATGAACAAAGGAACAAATGAACAAATGAACAAATGAACAAATGGACAAATGGACAAATGGACAAATGAACAAATGGACAAATGAACAAATGAACAAATGAACAAATGAACAAATGAACGAATGAGTGAATAGACAAATGAACGACTGAACAAATGAACGAATGAACAAATGGACAAATGGACAAATGAACAAATGAACAAACGAACGAATGAACAAATGAACAAATGAACAAATGAACAAATTGATCAAATGATCAAATGAACAAATGAACAAATGAACAAAGGAACAAATGAACAAATGAACAAATGAACAAATGAACAAATGAACAAATGAACAAATGAACAAATGAACAAATGAACAAATGAACAAATGAACAAATGAACAAATGAACAAATGAACAAATGAACAAATGAACAAAGGAACAAATGAACAAATGAACAAATGAACAAATGAACAAATGAACAAATGAACAAATGAACAAATGAACAAATGAACATATGAACAAATGAACAAATGAACAAATGAACAAATGAACAAATGAACAAATGAACAAATGAGCGAATAGACAAATGAACGAAGGAACAAATGAACAAATGAACAAATGAACAAATGAACAAATGAACAAATGTACAAATGAACAAATGAGTGAATAGACAAATGAACGACTGAACAAATGAACAAATGAACGAATGAACAAATGAACAAATGAACAAATGAACAAATGAACAAATGAACAAACGAACGAATGAACAAACGAACGAATGAACAAATGAACAAATGAACAAATGAACAAATTGATCAAATGATCAAATGAACAAAGGAACAAATGAACAAATGAACAAATGAACAAATGAACAAATGAACAAATGGACAAATGAAGAAATGAACACATGAACGAATGAACGAATGAACGAAGGAACGAATGAACGAAAGAACGAATGAACAAATGAACAAGTGAACAAATGGACAAATGAACAAATGCACAAATGAACAAATGAACAAATGAACATATGAACAAATGAACAAATGATCAAATGAACAAATGAACAAATGAACGAAGGAACAAATGAACAAATGAACAAATGAACAAATGAACAAATGAACAACTGAACGAATGGACAAATGAACGAATGAACAAATGAACAAATGAACAAATGAACAAATGAACAAATGATCAAATGAACAAATGAACAACTGAACGAATGGACAAATGAACGAATGAACAAATGAACAAATGAACAAATGAACAAATGAACAAATGAAGAAATGAACAAATGAACAAATGAACTAATGAAGAAATGAACAAATGAACAAATGAACAAATGAACAAATTAACAAATGCACAAATGGACAAATGGACAAATGGACAAATGGGCAAATGGACAAATGAAAAAATGAACAAAAGAACAAATGAACAAATGAACAAATGAACAAATGAACAAATGAACATATGAACAAATGAACAAATTAACAAATGCACAAATGGACAAATGGACAAATGGACAAATGAACAAATGAACAAATGAACAAATGAACTAATGAAGAAATGAACAAATGAACAAATGAACAAATGAACGAATTAACAAATGCACAAATGGACAAATGGACAAATGGGCAAATGGACAACTGAACAAATGAACAAAAGAACAAATGAACAAATGAACAAATGAACAAATGAACAAATGAACAAATGAACAAATGAACAAGTGTACAAATGAACAAATGAACAAATGAACTAATGAACAAATGAACAATTGAACAAATGAACATATGAACAAATGAACAAATGAACAAATGAACAAATGAACAAATGAACAAATGATCAAATGAACAAAGGAACAAATGAACAAATGAACAAATGAACAAATGAACAAATGAACAAATGAACAAATGAACGAATGAACAAATGAACGAATGAACAAATGAACGAATGAACAAATGAACGAATGAACAAATGAAGAAATGAAGAAGTGAAGAAATGAACAAATGAACAAATGACCAATTGAACAAATGAACAAATGAACGATTGAACAAATGAACGAATGAACGAATGAACGAATGAACAAATGAACAAATGAACAAATGAACAAATGAACTAATGAACAAATGAACAAATGAACAAATGAACAAATGAACAAATGAACAAATGGACAAATGAAGAAATGAACAAATGAACAAATGAACAATTGAACAAATGAACAAATGAACAAATGAACAAATGAACAAATGAACAAATGAACAAATGAACAAATGAACAAATGAGCGAATAGACAAATGAACGAAGGAACAAATGGACAAATGGACAAATGGACAAATGAACAAATGAACAATTGAGCGAATAGACAAATGAACGAAGGAACAAATGGACAAATGGACAAATGGACAAATGAACAAATGGACAAATAGACAAATGGACAAATGAACAAATGAACAAATGAACAAATGAACAAATGAACAAATGAACAAATGAGTGAATAGACAAATGAACGACTGAACAAATGAACAAATGAACGAATGAACAAATGAACAAATGAACAAATGAACAAATGAACGAATGAACAAATGAACAAATGAACAAATGTACAAATGAACAAGTGAACAAATGAACAAATGAACAAATGAACAAATGAACAAATGAACAAATGAACAAATGAACAAATGAACAAATGAACAAATGAACAAATAGACAAATGGACAAATGAACAAATGAACAAATGAACAAATGAACAAATGAACAAATGAACGAATGAACAAATGAACAAATGAACAAATGAACAAATGTACAAACGAACAAGTGAACAAATGAACAAATGAACAAATGAACAAATGAACAAATGAACAAATGAACAAATGAACAAATGAACAAATGAACAAATGAACAAATGAACAAATGAACAAATAGACAAATGAAGAAATGAACAAATGAACAAATGAAGAAATGAACAAATGAACAAATGAACAAATGAACAAATGAGCGAATAGAAAAATGAACGAAGGAACAAATGAACAAATGAGTGAATAGACAAATGAACGACTGAACAAATGAACAAATGAACGAATGAACAAATGAACAAATGAACAAATGAACAAATGAACGAATGAACAAATGAACAAATGAACAAATGAACAAATGTACAAACGAACAAGTGAACAAATGAACAAATGAACAAATGAACAAATGAACAAATGAACAAATGAACAAATGAACAAATGAACAAATGAACAAATGAACAAATAGACAAATGAAGAAATGAACAAATGAACAAATGAACAATTGAACAAATGAACAAATGAACAAATGAACAAATGAACAAATGAACAAATGAACAAATGATCAAATGAACAAATGAACAAATGAACAAATGAACAAATGAACAAATGAACAAATGAACAAATGAGCAAATGAACAAATGAACAAATGAACAAATGAACAAATGAACAAATGAACAAATGAACAAATGAACAAATGAACAAATGAACAAATGAGCGAATAGACAAATGAACGAAGGAACAAATGGACAAATGGACAAATGGACAAATGAACAAATGAACAAATGAGCGAATAGACAAATGAACAAAGGAACAAATGGACAAATGGACAAATGGACAAATTAACAAATGAACAAATGAACAAATGAACAATTGGACAAATGGACAAATGGACAAATGAACAAATGGACAAATAGACAAATGGACAAATGAACAAATGAACAAATGAACAAATGAACAAATGAACAAATGAACAAATGAACAAATGAACAAATGAACAAATGAACAAATGAGTGAATAGACAAATGAACAAATGAACAAATGAACAAATGAACAAAGGAACAAATGAACAAATGAACAAATGAACAAATGAACAAATGAACAAATGAACAAATGAACAAATGAACAAATGAACAAATGAACAAATGAACAAATGAACAAATGAACAAATGAACAAATGAACAAATGAACAAATGAACAAATGAACAAATGAACAAATGAACAAATGAACAAATGAACATATGAACAAATGAACAAATGAACAAATGAACAAATGAACAAATGAACAAATGAACAAATGAACAAATGAGCGAATAGACAAATGAACAAATGAACAAATGAACAAATGAACAAATGAACAAATGAACAAATGAACAAATGAACAAATGAACAAATGAACAAATGAACAAGTGAACAAATGAACAAATGAACAAATGAACAAATGGACAAATGAACAAATGAACTAATGAACAAATGAACAAATGAACAAATGAACAAATGAACAAATGAACAAATGAACAAATGAACAAATGAACAAATGAACAAATGAACAAATGAACAAATGAACAAATTGATCAAATGTTCAAATGAACAAAGGAACAAATGAACAAATGAACAAATGGACAAATGGACAAATGAAGAAATGAACACATGAACGAATGAACGAATGAACGAAGGAACGAATGAACGAAAGAACGAATGAACAAATGGACAAATGAAGAAATGAACAAATGAACAAACGAACAATTGAACAAATGAACAAATGAACAAATGAACAAATGAACAAATGAACAAATGAACAAATGAACAAATGAACAAATGAACAAATGAACATATGAACAAATGAACGAAGGAACAAATGAACAAATGAACAAATGAACAAATGAACAAATGAACGAATGAACAAATGAACAAATGAACAAATGAACAAATGAACAAATGAACAAATGAACAAATGAACAAATGAACAAATGAACAAATGAACAAATGAACAAATCAACAAATGAACAAATGAACAAATGTACAAATGAACAAATGATCAAATGAACAAAGGAACAAATGAACAAATGAACAAATGAACAAATGAACAAATGAACAAATGGACAAATGAAGAAATGAACACATGAACGAATGAACGAATGAACAAATGAACAAATGAACAAATGAACAAATGAACAAATGAACAAATGAGCAAATGAACAAATGAACAAATGAACAAATGAACAAATGAACAAATGAACAAATGAACAAATGAACAATTGAACAAATTGATCAAATGATCAAATGAACAAAGGAACAAATGAACAAATGAACAAATGAACAAATGAACAAATGGACAAATGAAGAAATGAACACATGAACGAATGAACGAATGAACGAAGGAACGAATGAACGAAAGAACGAATGAACAAATGGACAAATGAACAAATGAACAAATGAACAAATGAACAATTGAACAAAGGAACAAATGAACAAATGAACAAATGAACAAATGAGCAAATGAACAAATGAACAAATGAACAAATGATCAAATGAACAAATGAACAAATGAACAAATGAACAAATGAACAAATGAACAAATGGACAAATGAACAAATGAACAAATGAACAAATGAACAAATGAACAAATGAACAAATGAACAAATGAACAAATGAACAAATGAACAAATTGATCAAATGATCAAATGAACAAAGGAACAAATGAACAAATGAACAAATGAACAAATGAACAAATGAACAAATGGACAAATGAAGAAATGAACACATGAACGAATGAACGAATGAACAAATGAACAAATGAACAAATGAACAAATGAACAAATGAACAAATGAGCAAATGAACAAATGAACAAATGAACAAATGAACAAATGAACAAATGAACAAATGAACAAATGAACAAATGAACAAATGAACAAATGAACAAATGAACAAATTGATCAAAGGAACAAATGAACAAATGAACAAATGAACAAATGAACAAATGGACAAATGAACAAATGAACAAATGAACAAATGAACAAATGAACAAACGAACAAACGAACAAACGAACAAGCGAACAAACGAACAAACGAACAAACGAACAAACGAAGAATTGAACAAATGAACAAATGGACAAATGGACAAATGGACAAATGGACAAATGGACAAATGGACAAATGGACAAATGGACAAATGAACAAATGAACAATTGAACAAATGAACATATGAACAAATGAACAAATGAACAAATGAACATATGAACAAATGAACAAATGAACAAATGAACAAATGAACAAATGAACAAATGAACAAATGGACAAATGGGCAAATGGCCAAATGGACAAATGGACAAATGAACAAATGAACAAATGAACAAATGAACAAATGAACAAATGAACAAATGAACAAATAAGTGAATAGACAAATGAACGACTGAACAAATGAACAAAGGAACGAATGAACAAATGGACGAATGGACAAATGGATAATTGAACAAATGAACAAATGAACAAATGAACAAATGAACAAATGAACAAATGAACAAATGAACAAATGAACAAATGAACAAATGAACAAATGAACAAATGAACAAATGAACAAATGAACAAATGAACAAATGAACAAATGAACAAATGAACAAATGAACAAATGAACAAATGAACAAATGAACAAATGAACAAATGAACAAATGAACAAATGAACAAATGAACAAATGAACAAATGAACAAATGAACAAATGAACAAATGAACAAATGAACAAATGAACAAATGAACAAATGAACATATGAACAAATGAACAAATGAACAAATGAACAAATGAACAAATGAACAAATGAAGAAATGAAGAAATGAAGAAATGAAGAAATGAAGAAATGAAGAAATGAAGAAATGAAGAAATGAAGAAATGAACAAATGAAGAAATGAACAAATGAACAAATGAACAAATGAACAAATGTACAAATGAACAAATGAACATATGAACAAATGAACAAATGAACAAATCAACAAATGAAGAAATGAACAAATGAACAAATGAACAAATGAACAAATGGACAAATGGACAAATGGGCAAATGGGCAAATGAACAAATGAACAAAAGAACAAATGAAGAAATGAAGAAATGAACAAATGAACAAATGAACAAATGAACAAATGAACAAATGAACAAATGAACAAATGTACAAATGAACAAATGAACAAATGAACAAATGAACAAATGAACAAATGAACAAATGAACAAATGTACAATTGAACAAATGAACAAGTGAACAAATGAACATATGAACAAATGAACAAATGAACAAATGAACAAATGAACAAATGAACGAATGAACGAATGAACGAATGAACGAATGAACGAATGAACGAATGAACGAATGAACAAATGAACAAATGAACAAATGAACAAATGGACAAATGGACAAATGGACAAATGGACAAATGGACAAAGGGACAAATGGACAAATGGACAAATGGACAAATGGACAAATGGACAAATGGACAAATGGACAAATGAACAAATGAACAATTGGACAATTGGACAAATGGACAAATGGACAAATGAACAAATGAACAAATGGACAAATGGACAAATGAACAAATGAACAAATGAACAAATGAACAAATGAAGAAATCAACAAATGAACAAATGAACAAATGAACAAATGGACAAATGGACAAATGGACAAATGGGCAAATGGACAAATGAACGAATGAACAAAAGAACAAATGAAGAAATGAACAAATGAACAAATGAACAAATGAACAAATGAACAAATGTACAAATGTACAAATGAACAAATGAACAAATGAACAAATGAACAAATGAACAAATGAACAAATGAACAAATGAACAAATGAACGAATGAACGTATGAACGAATGGACAAATGAACAAATGAACAAATGAACAAATGAACAAATGAACGAATGAACAAATGAACAAACGAACAAACGAACAAATGTACAAATGGACAAAGGAACAAATGAACAAATGAACAAATGAAGAAATGAAGAAATGAAGAAATGAAGAAATGAAGAAATGAAGAAATGAAGAAATGAAGAAATGAAGAAATGAAGAAATGAAGAAATGAAGAAATGAAGAAATGAAGAAATGAAGAAATGAAGAAATGAAGAAATGAAGAAATGAAGAAATGAAGAAATGAAGAAATGAAGAAATGAACAAATAAACAAATGAACAAATGAACATATGAACAAATGAACAAATGAACAAATGAACAAATGAACAAATGAACAAATGAACAAATGAACAAATGAACAAATGAACAAATGAACAAATGAACAAATGAACAAATGAACAAATGAACAAATGAACAAATGAACAAATGAACAAATGAACAAATGAACAAATGAACAAATTGATCAAATGATCAAATGAACAAAGGAACAAATGAACAAATGAACAAATGAACAAATGAACAAATGAACAAATGGACAAATGAAGAAATGAACACATGAACGAATGAACGAATGAACGAAGGAACGAATGAACGAAAGAACGAATGAACAAATGGACAAATGAAGAAATGAACAAATGAACAAACGAACAATTGAACAAATGAACAAATGAACAAATGAACAAATGAACAAATGAACAAATGAACAAATGAACAAATGAACAAATGAACAAATGAACATATGAACAAATGAACGAAGGAACAAATGAACAAATGAACAAATGAACAAATGAACAAATGAACGAATGAACAAATGAACAAATGAACAAATGAACAAATGAACAAATGAACAAATGAACAAATGAACAAATGAACAAATGAACAAATGAACAAATGAACAAATCAACAAATGAACAAATGAACAAATGTACAAATGAACAAATGAACAAATGAACAAATGAACAAATGAACAAATGAACAAATGAACAAATGAACAAATGAACAAATGAACAAATGAACAAATGAACAAATGAACAAATGAACAAATGAACAAATGAACTAATGAAGAAATGAACAAATGAACAAATGAACAAATGAACAAATGTACAAATGAACAAATGAACAAATGAACAAATGAACAAATGAACAAATGAACAAATGAACAAATGAACAAATGAACAAATGAACAAATGAACAAATGAACAAATGAACAAATGAACAAATTGATCAAATGATCAAATGAACAAAGGAACAAATGAACAAATGAACAAATGAACAAATGAACAAATGAACAAATGGACAAATGAAGAAATGAACACATGAACGAATGAACGAATGAACAAATGAACAAATGAACAAATGAACAAATGAACAAATGAACAAATGAACAAATGAGCAAATGAACAAATGAACAAATGAACAAATGAACAAATGAACAAATGAACAAATGAACAAATGAACAAATGAACAAATTGATCAAATGATCAAATGAACAAAGGAACAAATGAACAAATGAACAAATGAACAAATGAACAAATGGACAAATGAAGAAATGAACACATGAACGAATGAACGAATGAACGAAGGAACGAATGAACGAAAGAACGAATGAACGAATGGACAAATGAAGAAATGAACAAATGAACAAATGAACAATTGAACAAAGGAACAAATGAACAAATGAACAAATGAACAAATGAGCAAATGAACAAATGAACAAATGAACAAATGATCAAATGAACAAATGAACAAATGAACAAATGAACAAATGAACAAATGAACAAATGGACAAATGAACAAATGAACAAATGAACAAATGAACAAATGAACAAATGAACAAATGAACAAATGAACAAATGAACAAATGAACAAATTGATCAAATGATCGAATGAACAAAGGAACAAATGAACAAATGAACAAATGAACAAATGAACAAATGAACAAATGGACAAATGAAGAAATGAACACATGAACGAATGAACGAATGAACAAATGAACAAATGAACAAATGAACAAATGAACAAATGAACAAATGAGCAAATGAACAAATGAACAAATGAACAAATGAACAAATGAACAAATGAACAAATGAACAAATGAACAAATGAACAAATTGATCAAATGATCAAATGAACAAAGGAACAAATGAACAAATGAACAAATGAACAAATGAACAAATGGACAAATGAAGAAATGAACACATGAACGAATGAACGAAGGAACGAATGAACGAAAGAACGAATGAACAAATGGACAAATGAAGAAATGAACAAATGAACAAATGAACAATTGAACAAAGGAACAAATGAACAAATGAACAAATGAACAAATGAGCAAATGAACAAATGAACAAATGAACAAATGATCAAATGAACAAATGAACAAATGAACAAATGAACAAATGAACAAATGAACAAATGGACAAATGAACGAATGAACGAATGAACGAATGAACAAATGAACAAATGAACAAATGAACAAATGAACAAATGAACAAATGAACAAATGAACAAATGAACAAATGAACAAATGAACAAACGAACAAACGAACAAACGAACAAGCGAACAAACGAACAAACGAACAAACGAAGAATTGAACAAATGAACAAATGGACAAATGGACAAATGGACAAATGGACAAATGGACAAATGGACAAATGAACAAATGAACAATTGAACAAATGAACATATGAACAAATGAACAAATGAACAAATGAACATATGAACAAATGAACAAATGAACAAATGAACAAATGAACAAATGAACAAATGAACAAATGGACAAATGGGCAAATGGCCAAATGGACAAATGGACAAATGAACAAATGAACAAATGAACAAATGAACAAATGAACAAATGAACAAATGAACAAATAAGTGAATAGACAAATGAACGACTGAACAAATGAACAAAGGAACGAATGAACAAATGGACGAATGGACAAATGGATAATTGAACAAATGAACAAATGAACAAATGAACAAATGAACAAATGAACAAATGAACAAATGAACAAATGAACAAATGAACAAATGAACAAATGAACAAATGAACAAATGAACAAATGAACAAATGAACAAATGAACAAATGAACAAATGAACAAATGAACAAATGAACAAATGAACAAATGAACAAATGAACAAATGAACAAATGAACAAATGAACAAATGAACAAATGAACAAATGAACAAATGAACAAATGAACAAATGAACAAATGAACAAATGAACAAATGAACAAATGAACAAATGAACAAATGAACAAATGAACAAATGAACAAATGAACAAATGAACATATGAACAAATGAACAAATGAACAAATGAACAAATGAACAAATGAACAAATGAACAAATGAAGAAATGAAGAAATGAAGAAATGAAGAAATGAAGAAATGAAGAAATGAAGAAATGAAGAAATGAAGAAATGAACAAATGAAGAAATGAACAAATGAACAAATGAACAAATGAACAAATGTACAAATGAACAAATGAACATATGAACAAATGAACAAATGAACAAATCAACAAATGAAGAAATGAACAAATGAACAAATGAACAAATGAACAAATGGACAAATGGACAAATGGGCAAATGGGCAAATGAACAAATGAACAAAAGAACAAATGAAGAAATGAAGAAATGAACAAATGAACAAATGAACAAATGAACAAATGAACAAATGAACAAATGAACAAATGTACAAATGAACAAATGAACAAATGAACAAATGAACAAATGAACAAATGAACAAATGTACAATTGAACAAATGAACAAGTGAACAAATGAACATATGAACAAATGAACAAATGAACAAATGAACAAATGAACAAATGAACGAATGAACGAATGAACGAATGAACGAATGAACGAATGAACGAATGAACGAATGAACAAATGAACAAATGAACAAATGAACAAATGGACAAATGGACAAATGGACAAATGGACAAATGGACAAAGGGACAAATGGACAAATGGACAAATGGACAAATGGACAAATGGACAAATGGACAAATGGACAAATGAACAAATGAACAATTGGACAATTGGACAAATGGACAAATGGACAAATGAACAAATGAACAAATGGACAAATGGACAAATGAACAAATGAACAAATGAACAAATGAACAAATGAAGAAATCAACAAATGAACAAATGAACAAATGAACAAATGGACAAATGGACAAATGGACAAATGGGCAAATGGACAAATGAACGAATGAACAAAAGAACAAATGAAGAAATGAACAAATGAACAAATGAACAAATGAACAAATGAACAAATGAACAAATGAACAAATGTACAAATGTACAAATGAACAAATGAACAAATGAACAAATGAACAAATGAACAAATGAACAAATGAACAAATGAACAAATGAACGAATGAACGTATGAACGAATGGACAAATGAACAAATGAACAAATGAACAAATGAACAAATGAACGAATGAACAAATGAACAAACGAACAAACGAACAAATGTACAAATGGACAAAGGAACAAATGAACAAATGAACAAATGAAGAAATGAAGAAATGAAGAAATGAAGAAATGAAGAAATGAAGAAATGAAGAAATGAAGAAATGAAGAAATGAAGAAATGAAGAAATGAAGAAATGAAGAAATGAAGAAATGAAGAAATGAAGAAATGAAGAAATGAAGAAATGAAGAAATGAAGAAATGAACAAATAAACAAATGAACAAATGAACATATGAACAAATGAACAAATGAACAAATGAACAAATGAACAAATGAACAAATGAACAAATGAACAAATGAACAAATGAACAAATGAACAAATGAACAAATGAACAAATGAACAAATGAACAAATGAACAAATGAACAAATGAACAAATGAACAAATGAACAAATGAACAAATGAACAAATGAACAAATGAACAAATGAACAAATGAACAAATGAACACATGAACAAATGAAAAAATGAACAAATGAACAAATGAACAAATGACCAAGTGAACAAATGAACAAATGAACAAATGAACAAATGAACAAATGAACAAATGAACAAGCGAACAAATGAACAAGTGAACAAATGAACAAATGAACAAATGAACAAATGAACAAATGAACAAATGAACAAGCGAACAAATGAACAAGTGAACAAGTGAACAAATGAACAGATGAACAAATGAAAAAATGAACAAATGAACAAATGAACAAATGAACAAATGATCAAATGAACAAATGAACAAATGAACAAATGAACAAATGAACTAATGAACAAATGAACAAATGAACAAATGAACAAATGAACAAATGAGCAAATGAACAAATGGACAAATGGGCAAATGGGCAAATGTACAAATTAACAAATGAACAAATGAACAAATGAACAAATGAACAAATGAACAAATGAACAAATGAACAAATGAACAAATGAACAAATGAACAATTGAACAAATGAACAAATGAACAAATGAACAAATGAACAAATGAACAAATGAACAAATGAACAAATGAAAGAATGAACGAATGGACAAATGAACAAATGAACAAATGAACAAATGAACGAATGAACGAATGAACAAATGAACAAATGAACAAATGAACAAATGAACAAATGAACAAATGAACAAATGAACAAATGAACAAATGAACAAATGAACAAATGAACAAATGAGCGAATAGACAAATGAACAAATGAACAAATGAACAAATGAACAAATGAACAAATGAACAAATGAACAAATGAAGAAATGAACAAATGAGTGAATAGACAAATGAACGACTGAACAAATGAACAAATGAACGAATGAACAAATGAACAAATGAACAAATGAACAAATGAACAAACGAACGAATGAACAAATGAACAAATGAACAAATGAACAAATTGATCAAATGATCAAATGAACAAAGGAACAAATGAACAAATGAACAAATGAACAAATGAACAAATGGACAAATGAAGAAATGAACATATGAACAAATGAACAAATGAACGAATGAACAAATGAACAAATGAACAAATGAACAAATGAACAAATGAACATATGAACAAATGAACGAAGGAACAAATGAACAAATGAACAAATGAACAACTGAACGAATGGACAAATGAACGAATGAACAAATGAACAAATGAACAAATGAACAAATGAACAAATGAACAAATGAACAAATGAACAAATGAACAAATGAACAAATGAACTAATGAAGAAATGAACAAATGAACAAATGAACAAATGCACAAATTGACAAATGGACAAATGGACAAATGGGCAAATGGACAAATGAACAAATGAACAAAAGAACAAATGAACAAATGAACAAATGAACAAATGAACAAATGAACAAATGAACAAATGAACAAATGAACAAATGAACAAATGAACAAATGAACAAATGAACAAATGAACAAATGAACAAATGTACAAATGAACAAATGAACAAATGAACAAATGAACAAATGAACAAATGAACAAATGAACAAAGGAACAAATGAACAAATGAACAAATGAACAAATGAACAAATGAACAAATGGACAAATGGACAAATGGACAAATGAACAAATGGACAAATGAACAAATGAACAAATGAACAAATGAACAAATGAACAAATGAGTGAATAGACAAATGAACGACTGAACAAATGAACAAATGAACGAATGAACAAATGGACAAATGAACAAATGAACAAACGAACGAATGAACAAATGAACAAATGAACAAATGAACAAATTGATCAAATGATCAAATGAACGAATGAACAAATGAACAAAGGAACAAATGAACAAATGAACAAATGAACAAATGAACAAATGAACAAATGAACAAATGAACAAATGAACAAATGAACAAATGAACAAATGAACAAAGGAACAAATGAACAAATGAACAAATGAACAAATGAACAAATGAACAAATGAACAAATGAACAAATGAACAAATGAACAAATGAACAAATGAACAAATGAACAAACGAACAAACGAACAAACGAACAAACGAACAAACGAACAAACGAACAAACGAACAAACGAACAAACGAACAATTGAACAAATGAACAAATGGACAAATGGACAAATGGACAAATGGACAAATGGACAAATGGACAAATGGACAAATGGACAAATGAACAAATGAACAATTGAACAAATGAACATATGAACAAATGAACAAATGAACAAATGAACATATGAACAAATGAACAAATGAACAAATGAACAAATGAACAAATGGACAAATGGACAAATGGCCAAATGGACAAATGGACAAATGAACAAATGAACAAATGAACAAATGAACAAATGAACAAATGAACAAATGAACAAATGAGTGAATAGACAAATGAACGACTGAACAAATGAACAAAGGAACGAATGAACAAATGGACGAATGGACAAATGGATAATTGAACAAATGAACAAATGAACAAATGAACAAATGAACAAATGAACAAATGGACAAATGAAGAAATGAACAAATGATCAAATGAACAAATGAACAAATGAACAAATGAGCAAATGATCAAATGAACAAATGAACATATGAACAAATGAACAAATGAACATATGAACAAATGAACAAATGAACAAATGAACAAATGAACAAATGAACAAATGAACATATGAACAAATGAACGAATGAACAAATGAACAAATGAACAAATGAACAAATGAACGAATGAACAAATGAACAAATGAACAAATGTACAAATGAACAAGTGAACAAATGAACAAATGAACAAATGAACAAATGAACAAATGAACAAATGAACAAATGAACAAATGAACAAATGAACAAATGAACAAATGAACAAATGAACAAATGAACAAATGAACAAATGAACAAATGAACAAATGAACAAATAGACAAATGGACAAATGAACAAATGAACAAATGAACAAATGAACGAATGAACAAATGAACAAATGAACAAATGAACAAATGTACAAACGAACAAGTGAACAAATGAACAAATGAACAAATGAACAAATGAACAAATGAACAAATGAACAAATGAACAAATGAACAAATGAACAAATGAACAAATGAACAAATGAACAAATGAACAAATGAACAAATGAACAAATGAACAAATGAACAAATGAACAAATGAACAAATAGACAAATGAAGAAATGAACAAATGAACAAATGAAGAAATGAACAAATGAACAAATGAACAAATGAACAAATGAGCGAATAGAAAAATGAACGAAGGAACAAATGAACAAATGAGTGAATAGACAAATGAACGACTGAACAAATGAACAAATGAACGAATGAACAAATGAACAAATGAACAAATGAACGAATGAACAAATGAACAAATGAACAAATGAACAAATGTACAAACGAACAAGTGAACAAATGAACAAATGAACAAATGAACAAATGAACAAATGAACAAATGAACAAATGAACAAATGAACAAATGAACAAATAGACAAATGAAGAAATGAACAAATGAACAAATGAACAATTGAACAAATGAACAAATGAACAAATGAACAAAGGAACAAATGAACAAATGAACAAATGATCAAATGAACAAATGAACAAATGAACAAATGAACAAATGAACAAATGAACAAATGAACAAATGAGCAAATGAACAAATGAACAAATGAACAAATGAACAAATGAACAAATGAACAAATGAACAAATGAACAAATGAACAAATGAACAAATGAACAAATGAACAAATGAACAAATGAACAAATGAACAAATGAACAAATGAACAAATGTACAAATGAACAAATGAACAAATGAACAAATGAACAAATGAACAAATGAACAAATGAACAAATGAACAAATGAACAAATGAACAAATGAACAAATGAACAAATGAACAAATGAACAAATGAACAAATGAACAAATGAACAAAGGAACAAATGAACAAATGAACAAATGAACAAATGAACAAATGAACAAATGAACAAATGAACAAATGAACAAATGAACAAATGAACAAATGAACAAATGAACATATGAACAAATGAACAAATGAACAAATGAACAAATGAACAAATGAACAAATGAGCGAATAGACAAATGAACGAAGGAACAAATGAACAAATGAACAAATGAACAAATGAACAAATGAACAAATGAACAAATGTACAAATGAACAAATGAGTGAATAGACAAATGAACGACTGAACAAATGAACAAATGAACGAATGAACAAATGAACAAATGAACAAATGAACAAATGAACAAATGAACAAACGAACGAATGAACAAACGAACGAATGAACAAATGAACAAATGAACAAATGAACAAATTGATCAAATGATCAAATGAACAAAGGAACAAATGAACAAATGAACAAATGAACAAATGAACAAATGAACAAATGAACAAATGGACAAATGAAGAAATGAACACATGAACGAATGAACGAATGAACGAAGGAACGAATGAACGAAAGAACGAATGAACAAATGAACAAGTGAACAAATGGACAAATGAACAAATGCACAAATGAACAAATGAACAAATGAACATATGAACAAATGAACAAATGATCAAATGAACAAATGAACAAATGAACGAAGGAACAAATGAACAAATGAACAAATGAACAAATGAACAAATGAACAACTGAACGAATGGACAAATGAACGAATGAACAAATGAACAAATGAACAAATGAACAAATGAACAAATGATCAAATGAACAAATGAACAACTGAACGAATGGACAAATGAACGAATGAACAAATGAACAAATGAACAAATGAACAAATGAACAAATGAAGAAATGAACAAATGAACAAATGAACTAATGAAGAAATGAACAAATGAACAAATGAACAAATGAACAAATTAACAAATGCACAAATGGACAAATGGACAAATGGACAAATGGGCAAATGGACAAATGAAAAAATGAACAAAAGAACAAATGAACAAATGAACAAATGAACAAATGAACAAATGAACAAATGAACAAATGAACAAATGAACAAATTAACAAATGCACAAATGGACAAATGGACAAATGGACAAATGAACAAATGAACAAATGAACAAATGAACAAATGAACTAATGAAGAAATGAACAAATGAACAAATGAACAAATGAACGAATTAACAAATGCACAAATGGACAAATGGACAAATGGGCAAATGGACAACTGAACAAATGAACAAAAGAACAAATGAACAAATGAACAAATGAACAAATGAACAAATGAACAAATGAACAAATGAACAAGTGTACAAATGAACAAATGAACAAATGAACTAATGAACAAATGAACAATTGAACAAATGAACATATGAACAAATGAACAAATGAACAAATGAACAAATGAACAAATGAACAAATGATCAAATGAACAAAGGAACAAATGAACAAATGAACAAATGAACAAATGAACAAATGAACAAATGAACAAATGAACGAATGAACAAATGAACGAATGAACAAATGAACGACTGAACAAATGAAGAAATGAAGAAGTGAAGAAATGAACAAATGAACAAATGACCAATTGAAAAAATGAACAAATGAACGATTGAACAAATGAACGAATGAACGAATGAACGAATGAACAAATGAACAAATGAACTAATGAACAAATGAACAAATGAACAAATGAACAAATGAACAAATGAACAAATGAACAAATGGACAAATGAAGAAATGAACAAATGAACAAATGAACAATTGAACAAATGAACAATTGAACAAATGAACAAATGAACAAATGAACAAATGAACAAATGAACAAATGAACAAATGAACAAATGAACAAATGAACAAATGAGCGAATAGACAAATGAACGAAGGAACAAATGGACAAATGGACAAATGGACAAATGAACAAATGAACAATTGAGCGAATAGACAAATGAACGAAGGAACAAATGGACAAATGGACAAATGGACAAATAGACAAATGGACAAATGAACAAATGAACAAATGAACAAATGAACAAATGAACAAATGAACAAATGAACAAATGAACAAATGAGTGAATAGACAAATGAACGACTGAACAAATGAACAAATGAACGAATGAACAAATGAACAAATGAACAAATGAACAAATGAACAAATGAACAAATGAACGAATGAACAAATGAACAAATGAACAAATGTACAAATGAACAAGTGAACAAATGAACAAATGAACAAATGAACAAATGAACAAATGAACAAATGAACAAATGAACAAATGAACAAATGAACAAATAGACAAATGGACAAATGAACAAATGAACAAATGAACAAATGAACAAATAGACAAATGGACAAATGAACAAATGAACAAATGAACAAATGAACAAATGTACAAACGAACAAGTGAACAAATGAACAAATGAACAAATGAACAAATGAACAAATGAACAAATGAACAAATGAACAAATGAACAAATGAACAAATGAACAAATGAACAAATGAACAAATGAACAAATGAACAAATGAACAAATAGACAAATGAAGAAATGAACAAATGAACAAATGAAGAAATGAACAAATGAACAAATGAACAAATGAACAAATGAGCGAATAGAAAAATTAACGAAGGAACAAATGAACAAATGAGTGAATAGACAAATGAACGACTGAACAAATGAACAAATGAACGAATGAACAAATGAACAAATGAACAAATGAACAAATGAACAAATGAACGAATGAACAAATGAACAAATGAACAAATGAACAAATGTACAAACGAACAAGTGAACAAATGAACAAATGAACAAATGAACAAATGAACAAATGAACAAATGAACAAATGAACAAATGAACAAATAGACAAATGAAGAAATGAACAAATGAACAAATGAACAATTGAACAAATGAACAAATGAACAAATGAACAAATGAACAAATGAACAAATGAACAAATGAACAAATGAACAAATGATCAAATGAACAAATGAACAAATGAACAAATGAACAAATGAACAAATGAACAAATGAACAAATGAACAAATGAACAAATGAACAAATGAACAAATGAACAAATGAACAAATGAACAAATGAGCGAATAGACAAATGAACGAAGGAACAAATGGACAAATGGACAAATGGACAAATGAACAAATGAACAAATGAGCGAATAGACAAATGAACAAAGGAACAAATGGACAAATGGACAAATGGACAAATTAACAAATGAACAAATGAACAAATGAACAATTGGACAAATGGACAAATGGACAAATGAACAAATGGACAAATAGACAAATGGACAAATGAACAAATGAACAAATGAACAAATGAACAAATGAACAAATGAACAAATGAACAAATGAACAAATGAGTGAATAGACAAATGAACAAATGAACAAATGAACAAATGAACAAAGGAACAAATGAACAAATGAACAAATGAACAAATGAACAAATGAACAAATGAACAAATGAACAAATGAACAAATGAACAAATGAACAAATGAACAAATGAACAAATGAACAAATGAACAAATGAACAAATGAACAAATGAACAAATGAACATATGAACAAATGAACAAATGAACAAATGAACAAATGAACAAATGAACAAATGAACAAATGAACAAATGAGCGAATAGACAAATGAACAAATGAACAAATGAACAAATGAACAAATGAACAAATGAACAAATGAACAAATGAACAAATGAACAAATGAACAAATGAGTGAATAGACAAATGAACGACTGAACAAATGAACAAATGATCGAATGAACAAATGAACAAATGAACAAATGAACAAACGAACGAATGAACAAATGAACAAATGAACAAATTGATCAAATGATCAAATGAACAAAGGAACAAATGAACAAATGAACAAATGAACAAATGAACAAATGGACAAATGAAGAAATGAACATATGAACAAATGAACAAATGAACAAATGAACAAATGAACAAATGAACAAATGAACATATGAACAAATGAACGAAGGAACAAATGAACAAATGAACAAATGAACAAATGAACAACTGAACGAATGGACAAATGAACGAATGAACAAATGAACAAATGAACAAATGAACAAATGAACAAATGAACAAATGAACAAATGAACAAATGAACAAATGAACTAATGAAGAAATGAACAAATGAACAAATGAACAAATGAACAAATGAACAAATGCACAAATGGACAAATGGACAAATGGACAAATGGGCAAATGGACAAATGAACAAATGAACAAAAGAACAAATGAACAAATGAACAAATGAACAAATGAACAAATGAACAAATGAACAAATGAACAAATGAACAAATGAACAAATGAACAAATGAACAAATGAACAAATGAACAAATGAACAAATGAACAAATGAACAAATGAACAAATGAACAAATGAACAAATGTACAAATGAACAAATGAACAAATGAACAAATGAACAAATGAACAAATGAACAAATGAACAAAGGAACAAATGAACAAATGAACAAATGAACAAATGAACAAATGGACAAATGGACAAATGGACAAATGAACAAATGGACAAATGAACAAATGAACAAATGAACAAATGAACAAATGAACAAATGAGTGAATAGACAAATGAACGACTGAACAAATGAACGAATGAACAAATGGACAAATGGACAAATGAACAAATGAACAAACGAACGAATGAACAAATGAACAAATGAACAAATGAACAAATTGATCAAATGATCAAATGAACAAATGAACAAATGAACAAAGGAACAAATGAACAAATGAACAAATGAACAAATGAACAAATGAACAAATGAACAAATGAACAAATGAACAAATGAACAAATGAACAAATGAACAAATGAACAAAGGAACAAATGAACAAATGAACAAATGAACAAATGAACAAATGAACAAATGAACAAATGAACAAATGAACAAATGAACATATGAACAAAAGAACAAATGAACAAATGAGCAAATGAACAAATGAACAAATGAGCGAATAGACAAATGAACGAAGGAACAAATGAACAAATGAACAAATGAACAAATGAACAAATGAACAAATGAACAAATGAACAAATGTACAAATGAACAAATGAGTGAATAGACAAATGAACGACTGAACAAATGAACAAATGAACGAATGAACAAATGAACAAATGAACAAATGAACAAATGAACAAATGAACAAATGAACAAATGAACAAACGAACGAATGAACAAATGAACAAATGAACAAATGAACAAATTGATCAAATGATCAAATGAACAAAGGAACAAATGAACAAATGAACAAATGAACAAATGAACAAATGAACAAATGGACAAATGAAGAAATGAACACATGAACGAATGAACGAATGAACGAAGGAACGAATGAACGAAAGAACGAATGAACAAATGAACAAGTGAACAAATGGACAAATGAACAAATGCACAAATGAACAAATGAACAAATGAACATATGAACAAATGAACAAATGATCAAATGAACAAATGAACAAATGAACGAAGGAACAAATGAACAAATGAACAAATGAACAAATGAACAAATGAACAAATGAACAACTGAACGAATGGACAAATGAACGAATGAACAAATGAACAAATGAACAAATGAACAAATGAACAAATGAACAAATGAACAAATGAACAAATGAACAAATGAACAAATGAACAAATGAACAAATGAACAAATGAAGAAATGAAGAAATGAACAAATGAACAAATGAACAAATGAACAAATGAACAAATGAACAAATGAACAAATGAACAAATGAGCGAATAGACAAATGAACAAATGAACAAATGAACAAATGAACAAATGAACAAATGAACAAATGAACAAATGAGTGAATAGACAAATGAACGACTGAACAAATGAACAAATGATCGAATGAACAAATGAACAAATGAACAAATGAACAAACGAACGAATGAACAAATGAACAAATGAACAAATTGATCAAATGATCAAATGAACAAAGGAACAAATGAACAAATGAACAAATGAACAAATGAACAAATGGACAAATGAACAAATGGACAAATGAAGAAATGAACATATGAACAAATGAACAAATGAACAAATGAACAAATGAACAAATGAACAAATGAACATATGAACAAATGAACGAAGGAACAAATGAACAAATGAACAAATGAACAAATGAACAACTGAACGAATGGACAAATGAACGAATGAACAAATGAACAAATGAACAAATGAACAAATGAACAAATGAACAAATGAACAAATGAACAAATGAACAAATGAACAAATGAACAAATGAACAAATGAACTAATGAAGAAATGAACAAATGAACAAATGAACAAATGAACAAATGAACAAATGCACAAATGGACAAATGGACAAATGGACAAATGGGCAAATGGACAAATGAACAAATGAACAAAAGAACAAATGAACAAATGAACAAATGAACAAATGAACAAATGAACAAATGAACAAATGAACAAATGAACAAATGAACAAATGAACAAATGAACAAATGAACAAATGAACAAATGAACAAATGAACAAATGAACAAATGAACAAATGAACAAATGTACAAATGAACAAATGACAAAAGGAACAAATGAACAAATGAACAAATGAACAAATGAACAAAGGAACAAATGAACAAATGAACAAATGAACAAATGAACAAATGGACAAATGGACAAATGGACAAATGAACAAATGGACAAATGAACAAATGAACAAATGAACAAATGAACAAATGAACAAATGAACAAATGAACAAATGAACAAATGAACAAATGAACAAATGAACAAATGTACAAATGAACAAATGAGTGAATAGACAAATGAACGACTGAACAAATGAACAAATGAACGAATGAACAAATGAACAAATGAACAAATGAACAAATGAACAAATGAACAAATGAACAAACGAACGAATGAACAAATGAACAAATGAACAAATGAACAAATTGATCAAATGATCAAATGAACAAAGGAACAAATGAACAAATGAACAAATGAACAAATGAACAAATGAACAAATGGACAAATGAAGAAATGAACACATGAACGAATGAACGAATGAACGAAGGAACGAATGAACGAAAGAACGAATGAACAAATGAACAAGTGAACAAATGGACAAATGAACAAATGCACAAATGAACAAATGAACAAATGAACATATGAACAAATGAACAAATGATCAAATGAACAAATGAACAAATGAACGAAGGAACAAATGAACAAATGAACAAATGAACAAATGAACAAATGAACAAATGAACAACTGAACGAATGGACAAATGAACGAATGAACAAATGAACAAATGAACAAATGAACAAATGAACAAATGATCAAATGAACAAATGAACAACTGAACGAATGGGCAAATGAACGAATGAACAAATGAACAAATGAACAAATGAACAAATGAACAGATGAAGAAATGAACAAATGAACAAATGAACTAATGAAGAAATGAACAAATGAACAAATGAACAAATGAACAAATTAACAAATGCACAAATGGACAAATGGACAAATGGACAAATGGGCAAATGGACAAATGAAAAAATGAACAAAAGAACAAATGAACAAATGAACAAATGAACAAATGAACAAATTAACAAATGCACAAATGGACAAATGGACAAATGGACAAATGAACAAATGAACAAATGAACAAATGAACAAATGAACAAATGAACTAATGAAGAAATGAACAAATGAACAAATGAACAAATGAACGAATTAACAAATGCACAAATGGACAAATGGACAAATGGGCAAATGGACAACTGAACAAATGAACAAAAGAACAAATGAACAAATGAACAAATGAACAAATGAACAAATGAACAAATGAACAAATGTACAAATGAACAAATGAACAAATGAACTAATGAACAAATGAACAAATGAACAAATGAACATATGAACAAATGAACAAATGAACAAATGAACAAATGAACAAATGAACAAATGAACAAATGAACAAATGAACAAATGAACAAATGAACAAATGAACAAATGAACAAATGAACAAATGAACAAGTGAACAAATGAACAAATGAACAAATGAACAAATGGACAAATGAACAAATGAACTAATGAACAAATGAACAAATGAACAAATGAACAAATGAACAAATGAACAAATGAACAAATGAACAAATGAACAAATGAACAAATGAACAAATGAACAAATTGATCAAATGATCAAATGAACAAAGGAACAAATGAACAAATGAACAAATGGACAAATGGACAAATGAAGAAATGAACACATGAACGAATGAACGAATGAACGAAGGAACGAATGAACGAAAGAACGAATGAACAAATGGACAAATGAAGAAATGAACAAATGAACAAACGAACAATTGAACAAATGAACAAATGAACAAATGAACAAATGAACAAATGAACAAATGAACAAATGAACAAATGAACAAATGAACATATGAACAAATGAACGAAGGAACAAATGAACAAATGAACAAATGAACAAATGAACAAATGAACGAATGAACAAATGAACAAATGAACAAATGAACAAATGAACAAATGAACAAATGAACAAATGAACAAATGAACAAATGAACAAATGAACAAATGAACAAATGAACAAATGTACAAATGAACAAATGAACAAATGAACAAATGAACAAATGAACAAATGAACAAATGAACAAATGAACAAATGAACAAATGAACAAATGAACAAATGAACAAATGAACAAATGAACAAATGAACAAATGAACTAATGAAGAAATGAACAAATGAACAAATGAACAAATGAACAAATGTACAAATGAACAAATGAACAAATGAACAAATGAACAAATGAACAAATGAACAAATGAACAAATGAACATATGAACAAATGAACAAATGAACAAATGAACAAATGAACAAATGAACAAATGAACAAATGAACAAATGAACAAATGAACAAATGGACAAATGGACAAATGGACAAAAGGACAAATGAACAAATGAACAAATGAACAATTGGACAAATGGACAAATGGACAAATGAACAAATGGACAAATGAACAAATGAACAAATGAACAAATGAACAAATGAACAAATGGACAAATGGACAAATGGACAAATGGACAAATGGACAAATGGACAAATGGACAAATGAACAAATGAACAAATGAACAATTGGACAAATGGACAAATGGACAAATGAACAAATGAACAAATGAACAAATGAACAAATGAACAAATGAACAAATGAACAAATGAACAAATGAACAAATGAACAAATGGACAAATGGACAAATGGACAAATGGACAAATGGACAAATGGACAAATGGACAAATGGACAAATGAACAAATGAACAAATGAACAATTGGACAAATGGACAAATGGACAAATGAACAAATGGACAAATAGACAAATGGACAAATGAACAAATGAACAAATGAACAAATGAACAAATGAACAAATGAACAAATGAACCAATGAACAAATGAACGAATGAACAAATGAACGAATGAACGAATGAACGAATGAACGAATGAACAAATGAACGAATGCACAAATGAACAAATGAACAAATGAACATATGAACAAATGAACAAATGGACAAATGAACAAATGGACAAATGGACAAATGGACAAATGGACAAATGGACAAATGCACAAATGGACAAATGAACAAATGAACAAATGAACAATTGGACAAATGGACAAATGGACAAATGAACAAATGGACAAATGGACAAATGAACAAATGAACAAATGAACAAATGATCAAATGAACAAATGAACAAATGATCAAATGAACAAATGAACAAATGAGCAAATGAGCAAATGAACAAATGAACAAATGAACATATGAACAAATGAACAAATGAACAAATGAACAAATGAACAAATGAACAAATGAACATATGAACAAATGAACAAATGAACAAATGAACAAATGAGCGAATGAACAAATGAGCGAATGAACAAATGAGGGAATGAACAAATGAGCGAATGAACAAATGAACAAATGAACAAATGAACAAATGAACAAATGAACAAATGAACAAATGATCAAATGAACAAATGAACAAATGAACAAATGAACAAATGGACAAATGAAGAAATGAACACATGAACGAATGAACGAATGAACGAAGGAACGAAGGAACGAATGAACGAAAGAACGAATGAACAAATGGACAAATGAAGAAATGAAGAAATGAACAAATGAAGAAATGAACAAATGAACAAATGAACAAATGAACATATGAACAAATGAACAAATGAACAAATGAACAAATGAACAAATGAACAAATGAACAAATGAACAAATGAACAAATGAACATATGAACAAATGATCAAATGAACAAATGAACAAATGAACAAATGAACAAATGAACAAATGAACAAATGAACAAATGAACAAATGAACAAATGAACAAATGAACAAATGAACAAATGAACAAATGAACAAATGAACAAATGAACAAATGAACAAATGAACAAATGAGCAAATGAACAAATGAACAAATGAACAAATGAACAAATGAACAAATGAACAAATGAACAAATGAACAAATGAACAAATGAACAAATGAACAAATTGATCAAATGATCAAATGAACAAAGGAACAAATGAACAAATGAACAAATGAACAAATGAACAAATGGACAAATGAAGAAATGAACACATGAACGAATGAACGAATGAACAAATGAACAAATGAACAAATGAACAAATGAACAAATGAACAAATGAGCAAATGAACAAATGAACAAATGAACAAATGAACAAATGAACAAATGAACAAATGAACAAATGAACAAATGAACAAATGAACAAATTGATCAAATGATCAAATGAACAAAGGAACAAATGAACAAATGAACAAATGAACAAATGGACAAATGAAGAAATGAACACATGAACGAATGAACGAATGAACGAAGGAACGAATGAACGAAAGAACGAATGAACAAATGGACAAATGAAGAAATGAACAAATGAACAAATGAACAATTGAACAAATGAACAAATGAACAAATGAACAAATGAACAAATGAGCAAATGAACAAATGAACAAATGAACAAATGATCAAATGAACAAATGAACAAATGAACAAATGAACAAATGAACAAATGAACAAATGGACAAATGAACGAATGAACGAATGAACGAATGAACAAATGAACAAATGAACAAATGAACAAATGAACAAATGAACAAATGAACAAATGAACAAATGAACAAATGAACAAACGAACAAACGAACAAACGAACAAACGAACAAACGAACAAACGAACAAACGAACAAACGAAGAATTGAACAAATGAACAAATGGACAAATGGACAAATGGACAAATGGACAAATGGACAAATGGACAAATGGACAAATGGACAAATGAACAAATGAACAATTGAACAAATGAACATATGAACAAATGAACAAATGAACAAATGAACATATGAACAAATGAACAAATGAACAAATGAACAAATGAACAAATGAACAAATGAACAAATGAACAAATGAACAAATGAACAAATGATCAAATGAACAAATGAACAACTGAACGAATGGACAAACGAACGAATGAACAAATGAACAAATGAACAAATGAACAAATGAAGAAATGAGCGAATAGACAAATGAACGAAGGAACAAATGAACATATGAACAAATGAACAAATGGACAAATGAACGAATGAACGAATGAACGAATGAACAAATGAACAAATGAACAAATGAACAAATGAACAAATGAACAAATGAACAAATGAACAAATGAACAAATGAACAAACGAACAAACGAACAAACGAACAAACGAACAAACGAACAAACGAACAAACGAACAAACGAAGAATTGAACAAATGGACAAATGGACAAATGGACAAATGGACAAATGGACAAATGGACAAATGGACAAATGGACAAATGGACAAATGAACAAATGAACAATTGAACAAATGAACATATGAACAAATGAACAAATGAACAAATGAACATATGAACAAATGAACAAATGAACAAATGAACAAATGAACAAATGAACAAATGAACAAATGAACAAATGAACAAATGAACAAATGAACAAATGATCAAATGAACAAATGAACAACTGAACGAATGGACAAACGAACGAATGAACAAATGAACAAATGAACAAATGAACAAATGAAGAAACGAGCGAATAGACAAATGAACGAAGGAACAAATGGACAAATGGACAAATGGACAAATGAACAAATGAACAAATGAGCGAATAGACAAATGAACGAAGGAACAAATGGACAAATGGACAAATGGACAAATGAACAAATGGACAAATAGACAAATGGACAAATGAACAAATGAACAAATGAACAAATGAACAAATGAACAAATGGACAAATGAGTGAATAGACAAATGAACGACTGAACAAATGAACAAATGAACGAATGAACAAATGAACAAATGAACAAATGAACAAATGAACGAATGAACAAATGAACAAATGAACAAATGTACAAATGAACAAGTGAACAAATGAACAAATGAACAAATGAACAAATGAACAAATGAACAAATGAACAAATGAACAAATGAACAAATGAACAAATGAACAAATAGACAAATGGACAAATGAACAAATGAACAAATGAACAAATAAACAAATGAACAAATGAACGAATGAACAAATGAACAAATGAACAAATGAACAAATGTACAAACGAACAAGTGAACAAATGAACAAATGAACAAATGAACAAATGAACAAATGAACAAATGAACAAATGAACAAATGAACAAATGAACAAATGAACAAATGAACAAATGAACAAATGAACAAATGAACAAATGAACAAATAGACAAATGAAGAAATGAACAAATGAACAAATGAAGAAATGAACAAATGAACAAATGAACAAATGAACGAATGAGCGAATAGAAAAATGAACGAAGGAACAAATGAACAAATGAGTGAATAGACAAATGAACGACTGAACAAATGAACAAATGAACGAATGAACAAATGAACAAATGAACAAATGAACAAATGAACGAATGAACAAATGAACAAATGAACAAATGTACAAACGAACAAGTGAACAAATGAACAAATGAACAAATGAACAAATGAACAAATGAACAAATGAACAAATGAACAAATGAACAAATGAACAAATGAACAAATAGACAAATGAAGAAATGAACAAATGAACAAATGAACAATTGAACAAATGAACAAATGAACAAATGAACAAATGAACAAATGAACAAATGAACAAATGATCAAATGAACAAATGAACAAATGAACAAATGAACAAATGAACAAATGAACAAATGAGCAAATGAACAAATGAACAAATGAACAAATGAACAAATGAACAAATGAACAAATGAACAAATGAACAAATGAACAAATGAGCGAATAGACAAATGAACGAAGGAACAAATGGACAAATGGACAAATGGACAAATGAACAAATGAACAAATGAGCGAATAGACAAATGAACATAGGAACAAATGGACAAATGGACAAATGGACAAATTAACAAATGAACAAATGAACAAATGAACAATTGGACAAATGGACAAATGGACAAATGAACAAATGGACAAATAGACAAATGGACAAATGAACAAATGAACAAATGAACAAATGAACAAATGAACAAATGAACAAATGAACAAATGAACAAATGAGTGAATAGACAAATGAACAAATGAACAAATGAACAAATGAACAAAGGAACAAATGAACAAATGAACAAATGAACAAATGAACAAATGAACAAATGAACAAATGAACAAATGAACAAATGAACAAATGAACAAATGAACAAATGAACAAATGAACAAATGAACATATGAACAAATGAACAAATGAACAAATGAACAAATGAACAAATGAACAAATGAACAAATGAACAAATGAGCGAATAGACAAATGAACAAATGAACAAATGAACAAATGAACAAATGAACAAATGAACAAATGAACAAATGAGTGAATAGACAAATGAACGACTGAACAAATGAACAAATGAACGAATGAACAAATGAACAAATGAACAAATGAAGAAATGAACAAACGAACGAATGAACAAATGAACAAATGAACAAATTGATCAAATGATCAAATGAACAAAGGAACAAATGAACAAATGAACAAATGAACAAATGAACAAATGAACAAATGAACAAATGGACAAATGAAGAAATGAACATATGAACAAATGAACAAATGAACAAATGAACAAATGAACAAATGAACAAATGAACAAATGAACATATGAACAAATGAACGAAGGAACAAATGAACAAATGAACAAATGAACAAATGAACAACTGAACGAATGGACAAATGAACGAATGAACAAATGAACAAATGAACAAATGAACAAATGAACAAATGAACAAATGAACAAAGGAACAAATGAACAAATGAGTGAATAGACAAATGAACGACTGAACAAATGAACGAATGAACAAATGGACAAATGGACAAATGAACAAATGAACAAACGAACGAATGAACAAATGAACAAATGAACAAATGAACAAATTGATCAAATGATCAAATGAACAAATGAACAAATGAACAAAGGAACAAATGAACAAATGAACAAATGAACAAATGAACAAATGAACAAATGAACAAATGAACAAATGAACAAATGAACAAATGAACAAATGAACAAATGAACAAATGAACAAATGAACAAATGAACAAATGAACAAAGGAACAAAGGAACAAATGAACAAATGAACAAATGAACAAATGAACAAATGAACAAATGAACAAATGAACAAATGAACAAATGAACAAATGAACAAATGAACAAATGAACATATGAACAAATGAACAAATGAACAAATGAACAAATGAACAAATGAACAAATGAACAAATGAGCGAATAGACAAATGAACGAAGGAACAAATGAACAAATGAACAAATGAACAAATGAACAAATGACCAAATGTACAAATGAACAAATGAGTGAATAGACAAATGAACGACTGAACAAATGAACAAATGAACGAATGAACAAATGAACAAATGAACAAATGAACAAATGAACAAATGAACAAACGAACGAATGAACAAATGAACAAATGAACAAATGAACAAATTGATCAAATGATCAAATGAACAAAGGAACAAATGAACAACTGAACAAATGAACAAATGAACAAATGAACAAATGAACAAATGGACAAATGAAGAAATGAACACATGAACGAATGAACGAATGAACGAAGGAACGAATGAACGAAAGAACGAATGAACAAATGAACAAGTGAACAAATGGACAAATGAACAAATGCACAAATGAACAAATGAACAAATGAACATATGAACAAATGAACAAATGATCAAATGAACAAATGAACAAATGAACGAAGGAACAAATGATCAAATGAACAAATGAACAAATGAACAAATGAACAAATGAACAACTGAACGAATGGACAAATGAACGAATGAACAAATGAACAAATGAACAAATGAACAAATGAACAAATGATCAAATGAACAAATGAACAACTGTACGAATGGACAAATGAACGAATGAACAAATGAACAAATGAACAAATGAACAAATGAACAAATGAAGAAATGAACAAATGAACAAATGAACTAATGAAGAAATGAACAAATGAACAAATGAACAAATGAACAAATTAACAAATGCACAAATGGACAAATGGACAAATGGACAAATGGGCAAATGGACAAATGAAAAAATGAACAAAAGAACAAATGAACAAATGAACAAATGAACAAATGAACAAATGAACAAATTAACAAATGCACAAATGGACAAATGGACAAATGGACAAATGAACAAATGAACAAATGAACAAATGAACTAATGAAGAAATGAACAAATGAACAAATGAACAAATGAACGAATTAACAAATGCACAAATGGACAAATGGACAAATGGGCAAATGGACAACTGAACAAATGAACAAAAGAACAAATGAACAAATGAACAAATGAACAAATGAACAAATGAACAAATGAACAAATGTACAAATGAACAAATGAACAAATGAACTAATGAACAAATGAACAAATGAACAAATGAACATATGAACAAATGAACAAATGAACAAATGAACAAATGAACAAATGAACAAATGAACAAATGAATAAATGAACAAATGAACAAATGAACAAATGAACAAATGAACAAATGAACAAATGAACAAGTGAACAAATGAACAAATGAACAAATGAACAAATGGACAAATGAACAAATGAACTAATGAACAAATGAACAAATGAACAAATGAACAAATGAACAAATGAACAAATGAACAAATGAACAAATGAACAAATGAACAAATGAACAAATGAACAAATGAACAAATGAACAAATGAACAAATGAACAAATGAACAAATGAACAAATTGATCAAATGATCAAATGAACAAAGGAACAAATGAACAAATGAACAAATGGACAAATGGACAAATGAAGAAATGAACACATGAACGAATGAACGAATGAACGAAGGAACGAATGAACGAAAGAACGAATGAACAAATGGACAAATGAAGAAATGAACAAATGAACAAACGAACAATTGAACAAATGAACAAATGAACAAATGAACAAATGAACAAATGAACAAATGAACAAATGAACAAATGAACAAATGAACAAATGAACAAATGAACAAATGAACAAATGAACAAATGAACAAATGAACAAATGAACAAATGAACAAATGAACAAATTGATCAAATGATCAAATGAACAAAGCAACAAATGAACAAATGAACAAATGAACAAATGAACAAATGGACAAATGAAGAAATGAACACATGAACGAATGAACGAATGAACAAATGAACAAATGAACAAATGAACAAATGAACAAATGAACAAATGAGCAAATGAACAAATGAACAAATGAACAAATGAACAAATGAACAAATGAACAAATGAACAAATGAACAAATGAACAAATGAACAAATGAACAAATTGATCAAATGATCAAATGAACAAAGGAACAAATGAACAAATGAACAAATGAACAAATGAACAAATGGACAAATGAAGAAATGAACACATGAACGAATGAACGAATGAACGAAGGAACGAATGAACGAAAGAACGAATGAACAAATGGACAAATGAAGAAATGAACAAATGAACAAATGAACAATTGAACAAATGAACAAATGAACAAATGAACAAATGAACAAATGAGCAAATGAACAAATGAACAAATGAACAAATGATCAAATGAACAAATGAACAAATGAACAAATGAACAAATGAACAAATGAACAAATGGACAAATGAACGAATGAACGAATGAACGAATGAACAAATGAACAAATGAACAAATGAACAAATGAACAAATGAACAAATGAACAAATGAACAAATGAACAAATGAACAGATGAACAAACGAACAAACGAACAAACGAACAAACGAACAAACGAACAAACGAACAAACGAACAAACGAAGAATTGAACAAATGGACAAATGGACAAATGGACAAATGGACAAATGGACAAATGGACAAATGGACAAATGGACAAATGGACAAATGGACAAATGGACAAATGAACAAATGAACAATTGAACAAATGAACATATGAACAAATGAACAAATGAACAAATGAACATATGAACAAATGAACAAATGAACAAATGAACAAATGAACAAATGAACAAATGAACAAATGAACAAATGATCAAATGAACAAATGAACAACTGAACGAATGGACAAACGAACGAATGAACAAATGAACAAATGAACAAATGAACAAATGAAGAAATGAGCGAATAGACAAATGAACGAAGGAACAAATGGACAAATGGACAAATGGACAAATGAACAAATGAACAAATGAGCGAATAGACAAATGAACGAAGGAACAAATGGACAAATGGACAAATGGACAAATGAACAAATGGACAAATAGACAAATGGACAAATGAACAAATGAACAAATGAACAAATGAACAAATGAACAAATGGACAAATGAGTGAATAGACAAATGAACGACTGAACAAATGAACAAATGAACGAATGAACAAATGAACAAATGAACAAATGAACAAATGAACGAATGAACAAATGAACAAATGAACAAATGTACAAATGAACAAGTGAACAAATGAACAAATGAACAAATGAACAAATGAACAAATGAACAAATGAACAAATGAACAAATGAACAAATGAACAAATGAACAAATAGACAAATGGACAAATGAACAAATGAACAAATGAACAAATAAACAAATGAACAAATGAACGAATGAACAAATGAACAAATGAACAAATGAACAAATGTACAAACGAACAAGTGAACAAATGAACAAATGAACAAATGAACAAATGAACAAATGAACAAATGAACAAATGAACAAATGAACAAATGAACAAATGAACAAATGAACAAATTAACAAATGAACAAATGAACAAATGAACAAATAGACAAATGAAGAAATGAACAAATGAACAAATGAAGAAATGAACAAATGAACAAATGAACAAATGAACGAATGAGCGAATAGAAAAATGAACGAAGGAACAAATGAACAAATGAGTGAATAGACAAATGAACGACTGAACAAATGAACAAATGAACGAATGAACAAATGAACAAATGAACAAATGAACAAATGAACGAATGAACAAATGAACAAATGAACAAATGAACAAATGTACAAACGAACAAGTGAACAAATGAACAAATGAACAAATGAACAAATGAACAAATGAACAAATGAACAAATGAACAAATGAACAAATGAACAAATAGACAAATGAAGAAATGAAGAAATGAACAAATGAACAATTGAACAAATGAACAAATGAACAAATGAACAAATGAACAAATGAACAAATGAACAAATGATCAAATGAACAAATGAACAAATGAACAAATGAACAAATGAACAAATGAACAAATGAGCAAATGAACAAATGAACAAATGAACAAATGAACAAATGAACAAATGAACAAATGAACAAATGAACAAATGAACAAATGAACAAATGAGCGAATAGACAAATGAACGAAGGAACAAATGGACAAATGGACAAATGGACAAATGAACAAATGAACAAATGAGCGAATAGACAAATGAACAAAGGAACAAATGGACAAATGGACAAATGGACAAATTAACAAATGAACAAATGAACAAATGAACAATTGGACAAATGGACAAATGGACAAATGAACAAATGGACAAATAGACAAATGGACAAATGAACAAATGAACAAATGAACAAATGAACAAATGAACAAATGAACAAATGAACAAATGAACAAATGAACAAATGAGTGAATAGACAAATGAACAAATGAACAAATGAACAAATGAACAAAGGAACAAATGAACAAAGGAACAAATGAACAAATGAACAAATGAACAAATGAACAAATGAACAAATGAACAAATGAACAAATGAACAAATGAACAAATGAACAAATGAACAAATGAACAAATGAACAAATGAACAAATGAACAAATGAACAAATGAACATATGAACAAATGAACAAATGAACAAATGAACAAATGAACAAATGAACAAATGAACAAATGAACAAATGAGCGAATAGACAAATGAACAAATGAACAAATGAACAAATGAACAAATGAACAAATGAGTGAATAGACAAATGAACGACTGAACAAATGAACAAATGAACGAATGAACAAATGAACAAATGAACAAATGAAGAAATGAACAAACGAACGAATGAACAAATGAACAAATGAACAAATTGATCAAATGATCAAATGAACAAAGGAACAAATGAACAAATGAACAAATGAACAAATGAACAAATGAACAAATGAACAAATGGACAAATGAAGAAATGAACATATGAACAAATGAACAAATGAACAAATGAACAAATGAACAAATGAACAAATGAACATATGAACAAATGAACGAAGGAACAAATGAACAAATGAACAAATGAACAAATGAACAACTGAACGAATGGACAAATGAACGAATGAACAAATGAACAAATGAACAAATGAACAAATGAACAAATGAACAAATGAACAAAGGAACAAATGAACAAATGAGTGAATAGACAAATGAACGACTGAACAAATGAACGAATGAACAAATGGACAAATGGACAAATGAACAAATGAACAAACGAACGAATGAACAAATGAACAAATGAACATATGAACAAATTGATCAAATGATCAAATGAACAAATGAACAAATGAACAAAGGAACAAATGAACAAATGAACAAATGAACAAATGAACAAATGAACAAATGAACAAATGAACAAATGAACAAATGAACAAATGAACAAATGAACAAATGAACAAATGAACAAATGAACAAATGAACAAAGGAACAAATGAACAAATGAACAAATGAACAAATGAACAAATGAACAAATGAACAAATGAACAAATGAACAAATGAACATATGAACAAATGAACAAACGAACAATTGAACAAATGAACAAATGAACAAATGAACAAATGAACAAATGAACAAATGAACAAATGAACAAATGAACAAATGAACAAATGAACAAATGAACTAATGAAGAAATGAACAAATGAACAAATGAACAAATGAACAAATGTACAAATGAACAAATGAACAAATGAACAAATGAACAAATGAACAAATGAACAAATGAACAAATGAACATATGAACAAATGAACAAATGAACAAATGAACAAATGAACAAATGAACAAATGAACAAATGAACAAATGAACAAATGAACAAATGGACAAATGGACAAATGGACAAAAGGACAAATGAACAAATGAACAAATGAACAATTGGACAAATGGACAAATGGACAAATGAACAAATGGACAAATGAACAAATGAACAAATGAACAAATGAACAAATGAACAAATGGACAAATGGACAAATGGACAAATGGACAAATGGACAAATGGACAAATGGACAAATGAACAAATGAACAAATGAACAATTGGACAAATGGACAAATTTACAAATGAACAAATGAACAAATGAACAAATGAACAAATGAACAAATGAACAAATGAACAAATGGACAAATGGACAAATGGACAAATGGACAAATGGACAAATGGACAAATGGACAAATGAACAAATGAACAAATGAACAATTGGACAAATGGACAAATGGACAAATGAACAAATGGACAAATAGACAAATGGACAAATGAACAAATGAACAAATGAACAAATGAACAAATGAACAAATGAACAAATGAACCAATGAACAAATGAACGAATGAACAAATGAACGAATGAACGAATGAACGAATGAACGAATGAACAAATGAACGAATGCACAAATGAACGAATGCACAAATGAACAAATGAACAAATGAACATATGAACAAATGAACAAATGGACAAATGAACAAATGGACAAATGAACATATGAACAAATGAACAAATGGACAAATGAACAAATGGACAAATGGACAAATGGACAAATGGACAAATGGACAAATGCACAAATGGACAAATGAACAAATGAACAAATGAACAATTGGACAAATGGACAAATGGACAAATGAACAAATGGACAAATGGACAAATGAACAAATGAACAAATGAACAAATGATCAAATGAACAAATGAACAAATGATCAAATGAACAAATGAACAAATGAGCAAATGAGCAAATGAACAAATGAACAAATGAACATATGAACAAATGAACAAATGAACAAATGAACAAATGAACAAATGAACAAATGAACATATGAACAAATGAACAAATGAACAAATGAACAAATGAGCGAATGAACAAATGAGCGAATGAACAAATGAACAAATGAACAAATGAACAAATGAACAAATGAACAAATGAACAAATGAACAAATGAACAAATGAACATATGAACAAATGATCAAATGAACAAATGAACAAATGAACAAATGAACAAATGAACAAATGAACAAATGAACAAATGAACAAATGAACAAATGAACAAATGAACAAATGAACAAATGAACAAATGAACAAATGAACAAATGAACAAATGAACAAATGAACAAATGAACAAATGAACAAATGAACAAATGAACAAATGAACAAATGAACAAATGAACAAATGAACAAATGAACAAATGAACAAATTGATCAAATGATCAAATGAACAAAGGAACAAATGAACAAATGAACAAATGAACAAATGAACAAATGAACAAATGGACAAATGAAGAAATGAACACATGAACGAATGAACGAATGAACAAATGAACAAATGAACAAATGAACAAATGAACAAATGAACAAATGAGCAAATGAACAAATGAACAAATGAACAAATGAACAAATGAACAAATGAACAAATGAACAAATGAGCAAATGAACAAATGAACAAATGAACAAATGAACAAATGAACAAATGAACAAATGAACAAATGAACAAATGAACAAATGTACAAATGAACAAATGAACAAATTGATCAAATGATCAAATGAACAAAGGAACAAATGAACAAATGAACAAATGAACAAATGAACAAATGAACAAATGAACAAATGAACAAATGAACAAATGAACAAATGAACAAATGAACAAATGAACAAATGAACAAATGAACAAATGAACATATGAACAAATGAACAAATGAACAAATGAACAAATGAACAAATGAACAAATGAACAAATGAAGAAATGAAGAAATGAAGAAATGAAGAAATGAAGAAATGAAGAAATGAACAAATGAACAAATGAAGAAATGAACAAATGAACAAATGAACAAATGAACAAATATACAAATGAACAAATGAACATATGAACAAATGAACAAATGAACAAATGAACAAATGAAGAAATGAACAAATGAACAAATGAACAAATGAACAAATGGACAAATGGACAAATGGGCAAATGGGCAAATGAACAAATGAACAAAAGAACAAATGAAGAAATGAAGAAATGAACAAATGAACAAATGAACAAATGAACAAATGAACAAATGAACAAATGAACAAATGAACAAATGTACAAATGAACAAATGAACAAATGAACAAATGAACAAATGAACAAATGAACAAATGAACAAATGAACAAATGTACAATTGAACAAATGAACAAGTGAACAAATGAACATATGAACAAATGAACAAATGAACAAATGAACAAATGAACAAATGAACGAATGAACGAATGAACGAATGAACGAATGAACGAATGAACGAATGAACGAATGAACATATGAACAAATGAACAAATGAACAAATGGACAAATGGACAAATGGACAAATGGACAAATGGACAAATGGACAAATGGACAAATGGACAAATGGACAAATGGACAAATGGACAAATGGACAAATGAACAAATGAACAATTGGACAATTGGACAAATGGACAAATGGACAAATGAACAAATGAACAAATGGACAAATGGACAAATGAACAAATGAACAAATGAACAAATGAACAAATGAAGAAATCAACAAATGAACAAATGAACAAATGAACAAATGGACAAATGGACAAATGGACAAATGGGCAAATGGACAAATGAACAAATGAACAAAAGAACAAATGAAGAAATGAACAAATGAACAAATGAACAAATGGACAAATGGACAAATGGACAAATGGACAAATGGACAAATGAACAAATGAACAAATGAACAAATGAACAAATGAACAAATGAACAAATGAACAAATGAACAAATGAACAAATGAACACATGAACAAATGAAAAAATGAACAAATGAACAAATGAACAAATGAACAAATGAACAAATGAACAAATGAACAAATGAACAAATGAACAAATGAATAAATGAACAAATGAACAAATGACCAAGTGAACAAATGAACAAATGAACAAATGAACAAATGAACAAATGAACAAATGAACAAGCGAACAAATGAACAAGTGAACAAGTGAACAAATGAACAGATGAACAAATGAAAAAATGAACAAATGAACAAATGAACAAATGAACAAATGATCAAATGAACAAATGAACAAATGAACAAATGAACAAATGAACTAATGAACAAATGAACAAATGAACAAATGAACAAATGAACAAATGAGCAAATGAACAAATGGACAAATGGGCAAATGGGCAAATGTACAAATTAACAAATGAACAAATGAACAAATGAACAAATGAACAAATGAACAAATGAACAAATGAACAAATGAACAAATGAACAAATGAACAATTGAACAAATGAACAAATGAACAAATGAACAAATGAACAAATGAACAAATGAACAAATGAACGAATGAACGAATGGACAAATGAACAAATGAACAAATGAACAAATGAACGAATGAACGAATGAACAAATGAACAAATGAACAAATGAACAAATGAACAAATGAACAAATGAACAAATGAACAAATGAACAAATGAACAAATGAACAAATGAACAAATGAACAAATGAACAAATGAACAAATGAACAAATGGACAAATGAACAAATGAACAAATGAACAAATGAACAAATGAACAAATGAACAAATGAACAAATGAACAAATGAACAAATGAACAAATGAACAAATGAACAAATGAACAAATGAACAAATGAACAAATGGACAAATGAACAAATGAACAAATGAACAAATGAACAAATGGACAAATGAACAAATGAACAAATGGACAAATGAACAAATGAACAAATGAACAAATGAACAAATGAACAAATGAACAAATGAACAAATGAACAAATGAACAAATGAACAAATGAGCGAATAGACAAATGAACAAATGAACAAATGAACAAATGAACAAATGAACAAATGAACAAATGAACAAATGAGTGAATAGACAAATGAACGACTGAACAAATGAACAAATGAACGAATGAACAAATGAACAAATGAACAAATGAACAAATGAACAAACGAACGAATGAACAAATGAACAAATGAACAAATGAACAAATGAACAAATGAACAAATGGACAAATGAAGAAATGAACATATGAACAAATGAACAAATGAACAAATGAACAAATGAACAAATGAACAAATGAACAAATGAACAAATGAACAAATGAACAAATGAACATATGAACAAATGAACGAAGGAACAAATGAACAAATGAACAAATGAACAACTGAACGAATGGACAAATGAACGAATGAACAAATGAACAAATGAACAAATGAACAAATGAACAAATGAACAAATGAACAAATGAACAAATGAACAAATGAACAAATGAACAAATGAACAAATGAACTAATGAAGAAATGAACAAATGAACAAATGAACAAATGCACAAATTGACAAATGGACAAATGGACAAATGGGCAAATGGACAAATGAACAAATGAACAAAAGAACAAATGAACAAATGAACAAATGAACAAATGAACAAATGAACAAATGAACAAATGAACAAATGAACAAATGAACAAATGAACAAATGAACAAATGAACAAATGAACAAATGTACAAATGAACAAATGAACAAATGAACAAATGAACAAATGAACAAATGAACAAATGAACAAAGGAACAAATGAACAAATGAACAAATGAACAAATGAACAAATGAACAAATGGACAAATGGACAAATGGACAAATGAACAAATGGACAAATGAACAAATGAACAAATGAACAAATGAACAAATGAACAAATGAGTGAATAGACAAATGAACGACTGAACAAATGAACAAATGAACGAATGAACAAATGGACAAATGAACAAATGAACAAACGAACGAATGAACAAATGAACAAATGAACAAATGAACAAATTGATCAAATGATCAAATGAACGAATGAACAAATGAACAAAGGAACAAATGAACAAATGAACAAATGAACAAATGAACAAATGAACAAATGAACAAATGAACAAATGAACAAATGAACAAATGAACAAATGAACAAATGAACAAAGGAACAAATGAACAAATGAACAAATGAACAAATGAACAAATGAACAAATGAACAAATGAACAAATGGACAAATGAACGAATGAACGAATGAACGAATGAACAAATGAACAAATGAACAAATGAACAAATGAACAAATGAACAAATGAACAAATGAACAAATGAACAAACGAACAAACGAACAAACGAACAAACGAACAAACGAACAAACGAACAAACGAACAAATGAACAAATGAACAAATGAACAAATGAACAAATGAACAAATGAACAAATGAACAAATGAACAAATGAACAAATGAACAAATGAACAAATGAACAAATGAACAAATGAACAAATTGATCAAATGATCAAATGAACAAAGGAACAAATGAACAAATGAACAAATGGACAAATGGACAAATGAAGAAATGAACACATGAACGAATGAACGAATGAACGAAGGAACGAATGAACGAAAGAACGAATGAACAAATGGACAAATGAAGAAATGAACAAATGAACAAACGAACAATTGAACAAATGAACAAATGAACAAATGAACAAATGAACAAATGAACAAATGAGCAAATGAACGAATGAACGAATGAACAAATGAACAAATGAACAAATGAACAAATGAACAAATGAACAAATGAACAAATGAACAAATGAACAAATGAACAAATGAACAAATGAACAAATGTACAAATGAACAAATGAACAAATGAACAAATGAACAAATGAACAAATGAACAAATGAACAAATGAACAAATGAACAAATGAACAAATGAACAAATGAACAAATGAACAAATGAACAAATGAACAAATGAACAAATGAACTAATGAAGAAATGAACAAATGAACAAATGAACAAATGAACAAATGTACAAATGAACAAATGAACAAATGAACAAATGAACAAATGAACAATTGGACAAATGGACAAATGGACAAATGAACAAATGAACAAATGAACAAATGAACAAATGAACAAATGAACAAATGAACAAATGAACAAATGAACAAATGAACAAATGGACAAATGGACAAATGGACAAATGGACAAATGGACAAATGGACAAATGGACAAATGGACAAATGAACAAATGAACAAATGAACAAATGAACAAATGAACAAATGAACCAATGAACAAATGAACGAATGAACAAATGAACGAATGAACGAATGAACGAATGAACGAATGAACAAATGAACGAATGCACAAATGAACAAATGAACAAATGAACAAATGAACAAATGAACAAATGAACAAATGGACAAATGGACAAATGAACAAATGAACAAATGAACAAATGAACAAATGAACAAATGAACAAATGAACAAATGAACAAATGAACAAATGAACAAATGGACAAATGGACAAATGGACAAATGGACAAATGGACAAATGGACAAATGGACAAATGGACAAATGAACAAATGAACAAATGAACAAATGAACAAATGAACAAATGAACAAATGAACAAATGAACAAATGAACAAATGAACAAATGAACTAATGAAGAAATGAACAAATGAACAAATGAACAAATGTACAAATGAACAAATGAACAAATGAACAAATGAACAAATGAACAAATGAACAAATGGACAAATGGACAAATGGACAAATGGACAAATGGACAAATGGACAAATGGACAAATGGACAAATGGACAAATGAACAAATGAACAAATGAACAATTGGACAAATGGACAAATGGACAAATGAACAAATGGACAAATCGACAAATGGACAAATGAACAAATGAACAAATGAACAAATGAACAAATGAACAAATGAACAAATGAACCAATGAACAAATGAACGAATGAACAAATGAACGAATGAACGAATGAACGAATGAACGAATGAACAAATGAACGAATGCACAAATGAACAAATGAACAAATGAACATATGAACAAATGAACAAATGGACAAATGGACAAATGGACAAATGAACAAATGGACACATGGACAAATGAACAAATGAACAAATGAACAAATGATCAAATGAACAAATGAACAAATGATCAAATGAACAAATGAACAAATGAGCAAATGAGCAAATGAACAAATGAACAAATGAACATATGAACAAATGAACAAATGAACAAATGAACAAATGAACAAATGAACAAATGAACATATGAACAAATGAACAAATGAACAAATGAACAAATGAGCGAATGAACAAATGAGCGAATGAACAAATGAGGGAATGAACAAATGAGCGAATGAACAAATGAACAAATGAACAAATGAACAAATGAACAAATGAACAAATGAACAAATGAACAAATGAACAAATGATCAAATGAACAAATGAACAAATGAACAAATGAACAAATGGACAAATGAAGAAATGAACACATGAACGAATGAACGAATGAACGAAGGAACGAAGGAACGAATGAACGAAAGAACGAATGAACAAATGGACAAATGAAGAAATGAAGAAATGAACAAATGGACAAATGAACAAATGGACAAATGGACAAATGGACAAATGGACAAATGGACAAATGCACAAATGGACAAATGAACAAATGAACAAATGAACAATTGGACAAATGGACAAATGGACAAATGAACAAATGGACAAATGGACAAATGAACAAATGAACAAATGAACAAATGATCAAATGAACAAATGAACAAATGATCAAATGAACAAATGAACAAATGAGCAAATGAGCAAATGAACAAATGAACAAATGAACATATGAACAAATGAACAAATGAACAAATGAACAAATGAACAAATGAACAAATGAACATATGAACAAATGAACAAATGAACAAATGAACAAATGAGCGAATGAACAAATGAGCGAATGAACAAATGAGGGAATGAACAAATGAGCGAATGAACAAATGAACAAATGAACAAATGAACAAATGAACAAATGAACAAATGAACAAATGAACAAATGAACAAATGATCAAATGAACAAATGAACAAATGAACAAATGAACAAATGGACAAATGAAGAAATGAACACATGAACGAATGAACGAATGAACGAAGGAACGAAGGAACGAATGAACGAAAGAACGAATGAACAAATGGACAAATGAAGAAATGAAGAAATGAACAAATGAAGAAATGAACAAATGAACAAATGAACAAATGAACATATGAACAAATGAACAAATGAACAAATGAACAAATGAACAAATGAACAAATGAACAAATGAACAAATGAACAAATGAACAAATGAACATATGAACAAATGATCAAATGAACAAATGAACAAATGAACAAATGAACAAATGAACAAATGAACAAATGAACAAATGCACAAATGAACAAATGAACAAATGAACAAATGAACAAATGAACAAATGAACAAATGAACAAATGAACAAATGAACAAATGAACAAATGAACAAATGAACAAATGAACAAATGAGCAAATGAACAAATGAACAAATGAACAAATGAACAAATGAACAAATGAACAAATGAACAAATGAACAAATGAACAAATGAACAAATGAACAAATGAACAAAGGAACAAATGAACAAATGAACAAATGAACAAATGAACAAATGAACAAATGAACAAATGGACAAATGAAGAAATGAACACATGAACGAATGAACGAATGAACAAATGAACAAATGAACAAATGAACAAATGAACAAATGAACAAATGAGCAAATGAACAAATGAACAAATGAACAAATTGATCAAATGATCAAATGAACAAAGGAACAAATGAACAAATGAACAAATGAACAAATGAACAAATGGACAAATGAAGAAATGAACACATGAACGAATGAACGAATGAACGAAGGAACGAATGAACGAAAGAACGAATGAACAAATGGACAAATGAAGAAATGAAGAAATGAACAAATGAACAATTGAACAAATGAACAAATGAACAAATGAACAAATGAACAAATGAGCAAATGAACAAATGAACAAATGAACAAATGATCAAATGAACAAATGAACAAATGAACAAATGAACAAATGAACAAATGAACAAATGGACAAATGAACGAATGAACGAATGAACGAATGAACAAATGAACAAATGAACAAATGAACAAATGAACAAATGAACAAATGAACAAATGAACAAATGAACAAATGAACAAACGAACAAACGAACAAACGAACAAACGAACAAACGAACAAACGAACAAACGAAGAATTGAACAAATGAACAAATGGACAAATGGACAAATGGACAAATGGACAAATGGACAAATGGACAAATGGACAAATGGACAAATGGACAAATGAACAAATGAACAATTGAACAAATGAACAAATGAACATATGAACAAATGAACAAATGAACAAATGAACAAATGAGCGAATGAACAAATGAGCGAATGAACAAATGAGGGAATGAACAAATGAGCGAATGAACAAATGAACAAATGAACAAATGAACAAATGAACAAATGAACAAATGAACAAATGAACAAATGAACAAATGAACAAATGATCAAATGAACAAATGAACAAATGAACAAATGAACAAATGGACAAATGAAGAAATGAACACATGAACGAATGAACGAATGAACGAAGGAACGAAGGAACGAATGAACGAAAGAACGAATGAACAAATGGACAAATGAAGAAATGAAGAAATGAACAAATGGACAAATGAACAAATGGACAAATGGACAAATGGACAAATGGACAAATGGACAAATGCACAAATGGACAAATGAACAAATGAACAATTGGACAAATGGACAAATGGACAAATGAACAAATGGACAAATGGACAAATGAACAAATGAACAAATGAATAAATGATCAAATGAACAAATGAACAAATGATCAAATGAACAAATGAACAAATGAGCAAATGAGCAAATGAACAAATGAACAAATGAACATATGAACAAATGAACAAATGAACAAATGAACAAATGAACAAATGAACAAATGAACATATGAACAAATGAACAAATGAACAAATGAACAAATGAGCGAATGAACAAATGAGCGAATGAACAAATGAGGGAATGAACAAATGAGCGAATGAACAAATGAACAAATGAACAAATGAACAAATGAACAAATGAACAAATGAACAAATGAACAAATGAACAAATGAACAAATGATCAAATGAACAAATGAACAAATGAACAAATGAACAAATGGACAAATGAAGAAATGAACACATGAACGAATGAACGAATGAACGAAGGAACGAAGGAACGAATGAACGAAAGAACGAATGAACAAATGGACAAATGAAGAAATGAAGAAATGAACAAATGAAGAAATGAACAAATGAACAAATGAACAAATGAACATATGAACAAATGAACAAATGAACAAATGAACAAATGAACAAATGAACAAATGAACAAATGAACAAATGAACAAATGAACAAATGAACAAATGAACATATGAACAAATGATCAAATGAACAAATGAACAAATGAACAAATGAACAAATGAACAAATGAACAAATGAACAAATGCACAAATGAACAAATGAACAAATGAACAAATGAACAAATGAACAAATGAACAAATGAACAAATGAACAAATGAACAAATGAACAAATGAACAAATGAACAAATGAACAAATGAACAAATGAACAAATGAGCAAATGAACAAATGAACAAATGAACAAATGAACAAATGAACAAATGAACAAATGAACAAATGAACAAATGAACAAATGAACAAATGAACAAATGAACAAAGGAACAAATGAACAAATGAACAAATGAACAAATGAACAAATGAACAAATGAACAAATGGACAAATGAAGAAATGAACACATGAACGAATGAACGAATGAACAAATGAACAAATGAACAAATGAACAAATGAACAAATGAACAAATGAGCAAATGAACAAATGAACAAATGAACAAATTGATCAAATGATCAAATGAACAAAGGAACAAATGAACAAATGAACAAATGAACAAATGAACAAATGGACAAATGAAGAAATGAACACATGAACGAATGAACGAATGAACGAAGGAACGAATGAACGAAAGAACGAATGAACAAATGGACAAATGAAGAAATGAAGAAATGAACAAATGAACAATTGAACAAATGAACAAATGAACAAATGAACAAATGAACAAATGAGCAAATGAACAAATGAACAAATGAACAAATGATCAAATGAACAAATGAACAAATGAACAAATGAACAAATGAACAAATGAACAAATGGACAAATGAACGAATGAACGAATGAACGAATGAACAAATGAACAAATGAACAAATGAACAAATGAACAAATGAACAAATGAACAAATGAACAAATGAACAAATGAACAAACGAACAAACGAACAAACGAACAATCGAACAAACGAACAAACGAACAAACGAAGAATTGAACAAATGAACAAATGGACAAATGGACAAATGGACAAATGGACAAATGGACAAATGGACAAATGGACAAATGGACAAATGAACAAATGAACAATTGAACAAATGAACATATGAACAAATGAACAAATGAACAAATGAACATATGAACAAATGAACAAATGAACAAATGAACAAATGAACAAATGAACATATGAACAAATGAACAAATGAACAAATGAACAAATGAGCGAATGAACAAATGAGCGAATGAACAAATGAGGGAATGAACAAATGAGCGAATGAACAAATGAACAAATGAACAAATGAACAAATGAACAAATGAACAAATGAACAAATGAACAAATGAACAAATGATCAAATGAACAAATGAACAAATGAACAAATGAACAAATGGACAAATGAAGAAATGAACACATGAACGAATGAACGAATGAACGAAGGAACGAAGGAACGAATGAACGAAAGAACGAATGAACAAATGGACAAATGAAGAAATGAAGAAATGAACAAATGGACAAATGAACAAATGGACAAATGGACAAATGGACAAATGGACAAATGGACAAATGCACAAATGGACAAATGAACAAATGAACAAATGAACAATTGGACAAATGGACAAATGGACAAATGAACAAATGGACAAATGGACAAATGAACAAATGAACAAATGAACAAATGATCAAATGAACAAATGAACAAATGATCAAATGAACAAATGAACAAATGAGCAAATGAGCAAATGAACAAATGAACAAATGAACATATGAACAAATGAACAAATGAACAAATGAACAAATGAACAAATGAACAAATGAACATATGAACAAATGAACAAATGAACAAATGAACAAATGAGCGAATGAACAAATGAGCGAATGAACAAATGAGGGAATGAACAAATGAGCGAATGAACAAATGAACAAATGAACAAATGAACAAATGAACAAATGAACAAATGAACAAATGAACAAATGAACAAATGAACAAATGATCAAATGAACAAATGAACAAATGAACAAATGAACAAATGGACAAATGAAGAAATGAACACATGAACGAATGAACGAATGAACGAAGGAACGAAGGAACGAATGAACGAAAGAACGAATGAACAAATGGACAAATGAAGAAATGAAGAAATGAACAAATGAAGAAATGAACAAATGAACAAATGAACAAATGAACATATGAACAAATGAACAAATGAACAAATGAACAAATGAACAAATGAACAAATGAACAAATGAACAAATGAACAAATGAACAAATGAACATATGAACAAATGATCAAATGAACAAATGAACAAATGAACAAATGAACAAATGAACAAATGAACAAATGAACAAATGCACAAATGAACAAATGATCAAATGAACAAATGAACAAATGAACAAATGAACAAATGAACAAATGAACAAATGAACAAATGCACAAATGAACAAATGAACAAATGAACAAATGAACAAATGAACAAATGAACAAATGAACAAATGAACAAATGAACAAATGAACAAATGAACAAATGAACAAATGAACAAATGAACAAATGAACAAATGAACAAATGAGCAAATGAACAAATGAACAAATGAACAAATGAACAAATGAACAAATGAACAAATGAACAAATGAACAAATGAACAAATGAACAAATGAACAAATGAACAAATGAACAAAGGAACAAATGAACAAATGAACAAATGAACAAATGAACAAATGAACAAATGAACAAATGGACAAATGAAGAAATGAACACATGAACGAATGAACGAATGAACAAATGAACAAATGAACAAATGAACAAATGAACAAATGAACAAATGAGCAAATGAACAAATGAACAAATGAACAAATTGATCAAATGATCAAATGAACAAAGGAACAAATGAACAAATGAACAAATGAACAAATGAACAAATGGACAAATGAAGAAATGAACACATGAACGAATGAACGAATGAACGAAGGAACGAATGAACGAAAGAACGAATGAACAAATGGACAAATGAAGAAATGAAGAAATGAACAAATGAACAATTGAACAAATGAACAAATGAACAAATGAACAAATGAACAAATGAGCAAATGAACAAATGAACAAATGAACAAATGATCAAATGAACAAATGAACAAATGAACAAATGAACAAATGAACAAATGAACAAATGGACAAATGAACGAATGAACGAATGAACGAATGAACAAATGAACAAATGAACAAATGAACAAATGAACAAATGAACAAATGAACAAATGAACAAATGAACAAATGAACAAACGAACAAACGAACAAACGAACAAACGAACAAACGAACAAACGAAGAATTGAACAAATGAACAAATGGACAAATGGACAAATGGACAAATGGACAAATGGACAAATGGACAAATGGACAAATGAAGAAATGAAGAAATGAACAAATGAAGAAATGAACAAATGAACAAATGAACAAATGAACATATGAACAAATGAACAAATGAACAAATGAACAAATGAACAAATGAACAAATGAACAAATGAACAAATGAACAAATGAACAAATGAACATATGAACAAATGATCAAATGAACAAATGAACAAATGAACAAATGAACAAATGAACAAATGAACAAATGAACAAATGAACAAATGAACAAATGAACAAATGAACAAATGAACAAATGAACAAATGAACAAATGATCAAATGAACAAATGAACAAATGAACAAATGAACAAATGGACAAATGAAGAAATGAACACATGAACGAATGAACGAATGAACGAAGGAACGAAGGAACGAATGAACGAAAGAACGAATGAACAAATGGACAAATGAAGAAATGAAGAAATGAACAAATGGACAAATGAACAAATGGACAAATGGACAAATGGACAAATGGACAAATGGACAAATGCACAAATGGACAAATGAACAAATGAACAAATGAACAATTGGACAAATGGACAAATGGACAAATGAACAAATGGACAAATGGACAAATGAACAAATGAACAAATGAACAAATGATCAAATGAACAAATGAACAAATGATCAAATGAACAAATGAACAAATGAGCAAATGAGCAAATGAACAAATGAACAAATGAACATATGAACAAATGAACAAATGAACAAATGAACAAATGAACAAATGAACAAATGAACATATGAACAAATGAACAAATGAACAAATGAACAAATGAGCGAATGGACAAATGAAGAAATGAACACATGAACGAATGAACGAATGAACGAAGGAACGAAGGAACGAATGAACGAAAGAACGAATGAACAAATGGACAAATGAAGAAATGAAGAAATGAACAAATGAAGAAATGAACAAATGAACAAATGAACAAATGAACATATGAACAAATGAACAAATGAACAAATGAACAAATGAACAAATGAACAAATGAACAAATGAACAAATGAACAAATGAACAAATGAACATATGAACAAATGATCAAATGAACAAATGAACAAATGAACAAATGAACAAATGAACAAATGAACAAATGAACAAATGAACAAATGCACAAATGAACAAATGAACAAATGAACAAATGAACAAATGAACAAATGAACAAATGAACAAATGAACAAATGAACAAATGAACAAATGAACAAATGAACAAATGAACAAATGAACAAATGAACAAATGAACAAATGAGCAAATGAACAAATGAACAAATGAACAAATGAACAAATGAACAAATGAACAAATGAACAAATGAACAAATGAACAAATGAACAAATGAACAAATGAACAAATGAACAAAGGAACAAATGAACAAATGAACAAATGAACAAATGAACAAATGAACAAATGAACAAATGGACAAATGAAGAAATGAACACATGAACGAATGAACGAATGAACAAATGAACAAATGAACAAATGAACAAATGAACAAATGAACAAATGAGCAAATGAACAAATGAACAAATGAACAAATTGATCAAATGATCAAATGAACAAAGGAACAAATGAACAAATGAACAAATGAACAAATGAACAAATGGACAAATGAAGAAATGAACACATGAACGAATGAACGAATGAACGAAGGAACGAATGAACGAAAGAACGAATGAACAAATGGACAAATGAAGAAATGAAGAAATGAACAAATGAACAATTGAACAAATGAACAAATGAACAAATGAACAAATGAACAAATGAGCAAATGAACAAATGAACAAATGAACAAATGATCAAATGAACAAATGAACAAATGAACAAATGAACAAATGAACAAATGAACAAATGGACAAATGAACGAATGAACGAATGAACGAATGAACAAATGGACAAATGGACAAATGGGCAAATGGGCAAATGGGCAAATGAACAAATGAACAAAAGAACAAATGAAGAAATGAAGAAATGAACAAATGAACAAATGAACAAATGAACAAATGAACAAATGAACAAATGAACAAATGAACAAATGTACAAATGAACAAATGAACAAATGAACAAATGAACAAATGAACAAATGAACAAATGAACAAATGTACAATTGAACAAATGAACAAGTGAACAAATGAACATATGAACAAATGAACAAATGAACAAATGAACAAATGAACAAATGAACGAATGAACGAATGAACGAATGAACGAATGAACGAATGAACGAATGAACGAATGAACATATGAACAAATGAACAAATGAACAAATGGACAAATGGACAAATGGACAAATGGACAAATGGACAAATGGACAAATGGACAAATGGACAAATGGACAAATGGACAAATGGACAAATGGACAAATGAACAAATGAACAATTGGACAATTGGACAAATGGACAAATGGACAAATGAACAAATGAACAAATGGACAAATGGACAAATGAACAAATGAACAAATGAACAAATGAACAAATGAAGAAATCAACAAATGAACAAATGAACAAATGAACAAATGGACAAATGGACAAATGGACAAATGGGCAAATGGACAAATGAACAAATGAACAAAAGAACAAATGAAGAAATGAACAAATGAACAAATGAACAAATGAACAAATGAACAAATGAACAAATGAACAAATGTACAAATGTACAAATGAACAAATGAACAAATGAACAAATGAACAAATGAACAAATGAACAAATGAACGAATGAACGAATGAACGTATGAACGAATGGACAAATGAACAAATGAACAAATGAACAAATGAACAAATGAACGAATGAACAAATGAACAAACGAACAAACGATCAAATGTACAAATGGACAAAGGAACAAATGAACAAATGAAGAAATGAAGAAATGAAGAAAATGAAGAAATGAAGAAATGAAGAAATGAAGAAATGAAGAAATGAAGAAATGAAGAAATGAAGAAATGAAGAAATGAAGAAATGAAGAAATGAAGAAATGAAGAAATGAAGAAATGAAGAAATGAAGAAATGAAGAAATGAAGAAATGAAGAAATGAAGAAATGAAGAAATGAAGAAATGAAGAAATGAAGAAATGAAGCAAATGAACAAATGAACATATGAACAAATGAACATATGAACAAATGAACAAATGAACAAATGAACAAATGAACAAATGAACAAATGAACAAATGAACAAATGAACAAATGAACAAATGAACAAATGAACAAATGAACAAATGAACAAATGAACAAATGAACAAATGAACAAATGAACAAATGAACAAATGAACAAATGAACAAATGAACAAATGAACAAATGAACAAATGAACAAATGAACACATGAACAAATGAAAAAATGAACAAATGAACAAATGAACATGAACAAATGAACAAATGAACAAATGAACAAATGAACAAATGAACAAATGAATAAATGAACAAATGAACAAATGACCAAGTGAACAAATGAACAAATGAACAAATGAACAAATGAACAAATGAACAAATGAACAAGCGAACAAATGAACAAGTGAACAAGTGAACAAATGAACAGATGAACAAATGAAAAAATGAACAAATGAACAAATGAACAAATGAACAAATGATCAAATGAACAAATGAACAAATGAACAAATGAACAAATGAACTAATGAACAAATGAACAAATGAACAAATGAACAAATGAACAAATGAGCAAATGAACAAATGGACAAATGGGCAAATGGGCAAATGTACAAATTAACAAATGAACAAATGAACAAATGAACAAATGAACAAATGAACAAATGAACAAATGAACAAATGAACAAATGAACAAATGAACAAATGAACAATTGAACAAATGAACAAATGAACAAATGAACAAATGAACAAATGAACAAATGAACAAATGAACGAATGAACGAATGGACAAATGAACAAATGAACAAATGAACAAATGAACGAATGAACGAATGAACAAATGAACAAATGAACAAATGAACAAATGAACAAATGAACAAATGAACAAATGAACAAATGAACAAATGAACAAATGAACAAATGAACAAATGAACAAATGAACAAATGAACAAATGAACAAATGGACAAATGAACAAATGAACAAATGAACAAATGAACAAATGAACAAATGAACAAATGAACAAATGAACAAATGAACAAATGAACAAATGAACAAATGAACAAATGAACAAATGAACAAATGAACAAATGGACAAATGAACAAATGAACAAATGAACAAATGAACAAATGGACAAATGAACAAATGAACAAATGGACAAATGAACAAATGAACAAATGAACAAATGAACAAATGAACAAATGAACAAATGATCAAATGAACAAATGAGCGAATAGACAAATGAACAAATGAACAAATGAACAAATGAACAAATGAACAAATGAACAAATGAACAAATGAACAAATGAGTGAATAGACAAATGAACGACTGAACAAATGAACAAATGAACGAATGAACAAATGAACAAATGAACAAATGAACAAATGAACAAATGAACAAACGAACGAATGAACAAATGAACAAATGAACAAATGAACAAATTGATCAAATGATCAAATGAACAAAGGAACAAATGAACAAATGAACAAATGAACAAATGAACAAATGGACAAATGAAGAAATGAACATATGAACAAATGAACAAATGAACAAATGAACAAATGAACAAATGAACAAATGAACAAATGAACAAATGAACATATGAACAAATGAACGAAGGAACAAATGAACAAATGAACAAATGAACAACTGAACGAATGGACAAATGAACGAATGAACAAATGAACAAATGAACAAATGAACAAATGAACAAATGAACAAATGAACAAATGAACAAATGAACAAATGAACAAATGAACTAATGAAGAAATGAACAAATGAACAAATGAACAAATGCACAAATTGACAAATGGACAAATGGACAAATGGGCAAATGGACAAATGAACAAATGAACAAAAGAACAAATGAACAAATGAACAAATGAACAAATGAACAAATGAACAAATGAACAAATGAACAAATGAACAAATGAACAAATGAACAAATGAACAAATGAACAAATGAACAAATGTACAAATGAACAAATGAACAAATGAACAAATGAACAAATGAACAAATGAACAAATGAACAAAGGAACAAATGAACAAATGAACAAATGAACAAATGAACAAATGAACAAATGGACAAATGGACAAATGGACAAATGAACAAATGGACAAATGAACAAATGAACAAATGAACAAATGAACAAATGAACAAATGAGTGAATAGACAAATGAACGACTGAACAAATGAACAAATGAACGAATGAACAAATGGACAAATGAACAAATGAACAAACGAACGAATGAACAAATGAACAAATGAACAAATTGATCAAATGATCAAATGAACGAATGAACAAATGAACAAAGGAACAAATGAACAAATGAACAAATGAACAAATGAACAAATGAACAAATGAACAAATGAACAAATGAACAAATGAACAAATGAACAAATGAACAAATGAACAAAGGAACAAATGAACAAATGAACAAATGAACAAATGAACAAATGAACAAATGAACAAATGAACAAATGGACAAATGAACGAATGAACGAATGAACGAATGAACAAATGAACAAATGAACAAATGAACAAATGAACAAATGAACAAATGAACAAATGAACAAACGAACAAACGAACAAACGAACAAACGAACAAACGAACAAACGAACAAACGAACAAATGAACAAATGAACAAATGAACAAATGAACAAATGAACAAATGAACAAATGAACAAATGAACAAATGAACAAATGAACAAATGAACAAATGAACAAATGAACAAATTGATCAAATGATCAAATGAACAAAGGAACAAATGAACAAATGAACAAATGGACAAATGGACAAATGAAGAAATGAACACATGAACGAATGAACGAATGAACGAAGGAACGAATGAACGAAAGAACGAATGAACAAATGGACAAATGAAGAAATGAACAAATGAACAAACGAACAATTGAACAAATGAACAAATGAACAAATGAACAAATGAACAAATGAACAAATGAACAAATGAGCAAATGAACGAATGAACGAATGAACAAATGAACAAATGAACAAATGAACAAATGAACAAATGAACAAATGAACAAATGAACAAATGAACAAATGTACAAATGAACAAATGAACAAATGAACAAATGAACAAATGAACAAATGAACAAATGAACAAATGAACAAATGAACAAATGAACAAATGAACAAATGAACAAATGAACAAATGAACAAATGAACTAATGAAGAAATGAACAAATGAACAAATGAACAAATGAACAAATGTACAAATGAACAAATGAACAAATGAACAAATGAACAAATGAACAAATGAACAAATGAACATATGAACAAATGAACAAATGAACAAATGAACAAATGAACAAATGGAGAAATGAACAAATGAACAAATGGACAAATGAACAAATGAACAAATGAACAAATGAACAAATGAACAAATGAACAAATGAACAAATGAACAAATGAACAAATGAACAAATGAGCGAATAGACAAATGAACAAATGAACAAATGGACAAATGAACAAATGAACAAATGAACAAATGAACAAATGAACAAATGAACAAACGAACGACTGAACAAATGAACAAATGAACGAATGAACAAATGAACAAATGAACAAATGAACAAATGAACAAACGAACGAATGAACAAATGAACAAATGAACAAATGAACAAATTGATCAAATGATCAAATGAACAAAGGAACAAATGAACAAATGAACAAATGAACAAATGAACAAATGGACAAATGAAGAAATGAACATATGAACAAATGAACAAATGAACAAATGAACAAATGAACAAATGAACAAATGAACAAATGAACAAATGAACAAATGAACAAATGAACATATGAACAAATGAACGAAGGAACAAATGAACAAATGAACAAATGAACAACTGAACGAATGGACAAATGAACGAATGAACAAATGAACAAATGAACAAATGAACAAATGAACAAATGAACAAATGAACAAATGAACAAATGAACAAATGAACAAATGAACTAATGAAGAAATGAACAAATGAACAAATGAACAAATGCACAAATTGACAAATGGACAAATGGACAAATGGGCAAATGGACAAATGAACAAATGAACAAAAGAACAAATGAACAAATGAACAAATGAACAAATGAACAAATGAACAAATGAACAAATGAACAAATGAACAAATGAACAAATGAACAAATGAACAAATGAACAAATGAACAAATGTACAAATGAACAAATGAACAAATGAACAAATGAACAAATGAACAAATGAACAAATGAACAAAGGAACAAATGAACAAATGAACAAATGAACAAATGAACAAATGAACAAATGGACAAATGGACAAATGGACAAATGAACAAATGGACAAATGAACAAATGAACAAATGAACAAATGAACAAATGAACAAATGAGTGAATAGACAAATGAACGACTGAACAAATGAACAAATGAACGAATGAACAAATGGACAAATGAACAAATGAACAAACGAACGAATGAACAAATGAACAAATGAACAAATGAACAAATTGATCAAATGATCAAATGAACGAATGAACAAATGAACAAAGGAACAAATGAACAAATGAACAAATGAACAAATGAACAAATGAACAAATGAACAAATGAACAAATGAACAAATGAACAAATGAACAAAGGAACAAATGAACAAATGAACAAATGAACAAATGAACAAATGAACAAATGAACAAATGAACAAATGGACAAATGAACGAATGAACGAATGAACGAATGAACAAATGAACAAATGAACAAATGAACAAATGAACAAATGAACAAATGAACAAATGAACAAACGAACAAACGAACAAACGAACAAACGAACAAACGAACAAACGAACAAATGAACAAATGAACAAATGAACAAATGAACAAATGAACAAATGAACAAATGAACAAATGAACAAATGAACAAATGAACAAATGAACAAATGAACAAATGAACAAATTGATCAAATGATCAAATGAACAAAGGAACAAATGAACAAATGAACAAATGGACAAATGGACAAATGAAGAAATGAACACATGAACGAATGAACGAATGAACGAAGGAACGAATGAACGAAAGAACGAATGAACAAATGGACAAATGAAGAAATGAACAAATGAACAAACGAACAATTGAACAAATGAACAAATGAACAAATGAACAAATGAACAAATGAACAAATGAACAAATGAGCAAATGAACGAATGAACGAATGAACAAATGAACAAATGAACAAATGAACAAATGAACAAATGAACAAATGAACAAATGAACAAATGAACAAATGTACAAATGAACAAATGAACAAATGAACAAATGAACAAATGAACAAATGAACAAATGAACAAATGAACAAATGAACAAATGAACAAATGAACAAATGAACAAATGAACAAATGAACAAATGAACAAATGAACAAATGAACAAATGAACTAATGAAGAAATGAACAAATGAACAAATGAACAAATGAACAAATGTACAAATGAACAAATGAACAAATGAACAAATGAACAAATGAACAAATGAACAAATGAACATATGAACAAATGAACAAATGAACAAATGAACAAATGAACAAATGAACAAATGAACAAATGAACAAATGAACAAATGAACAAATGGACAAATGGACAAATGGACAAAAGGACAAATGAACAAATGAACAAATGAACAATTGGACAAATGGACAAATGGACAAATGAACAAATGGACAAATGAACAAATGAACAAATGAACAAATGAACAAATGAACAAATGGACAAATGGACAAATGCACAAATGGACAAATGGACAAATGGACAAATGGACAAATGAACAAATGAACAAATGAACAATTGGACAAATGGACAAATGGACAAATGAACAAATGAACAAATGAACAAATGAACAAATGAACAAATGAACAAATGAACAAATGAACAAATGAACAAATGAACAAATGGACAAATGGACAAATGGACAAATGGACAAATGGACAAATGGACAAATGGACAAATGGACAAATGAACAAATGAACAAATGAACAATTGGACAAATGGACAAATGGACAAATGAACAAATGGACAAATAGACAAATGGACAAATGAACAAATGAACAAATGAACAAATGAACAAATGAACAAATGAACAAATGAACCAATGAACAAATGAACGAATGAACAAATGAACGAATGAACGAATGAACGAATGAACGAATGAACAAATGAACGAATGCACAAATGAACAAATGAACAAATGAACATATGAACAAATGAACAAATGGACAAATGAACAAATGGACAAATGGACAAATGGACAAATGGACAAATGGACAAATGCACAAATGGACAAATGAACAAATGAACAAATGAACAATTGGACAAATGGACAAATGGACAAATGAACAAATGGACAAATGGACAAATGAACAAATGAACAAATGAACAAATGATCAAATGAACAAATGAACAAATGATCAAATGAACAAATGAACAAATGAGCAAATGAGCAAATGAACAAATGAACAAATGAACATATGAACAAATGAACAAATGAACAAATGAACAAATGAACAAATGAACAAATGAACATATGAACAAATGAACAAATGAACAAATGAACAAATGAGCGAATGAACAAATGAGCGAATGAACAAATGAGGGAATGAACAAATGAGCGAATGAACAAATGAACAAATGAACAAATGAACAAATGAACAAATGAACAAATGAACAAATGAACAAATGAACAAATGATCAAATGAACAAATGAACAAATGAACAAATGAACAAATGGACAAATGAAGAAATGAACACATGAACGAATGAACCAATGAACGAAGGAACGAAGGAACGAATGAACGAAAGAACGAATGAACAAATGGACAAATGAAGAAATGAAGAAATGAACAAATGGACAAATGAACAAATGGACAAATGGACAAATGGACAAATGGACAAATGGACAAATGCACAAATGGACAAATGAACAAATGAACAAATGAACAATTGGACAAATGGACAAATGGACAAATGAACAAATGGACAAATGGACAAATGAACAAATGAACAAATGAACAAATGATCAAATGAACAAATGAACAAATGATCAAATGAACAAATGAACAAATGAGCAAATGAGCAAATGAACAAATGAACAAATGAACATATGAACAAATGAACAAATGAACAAATGAACAAATGAACAAATGAACAAATGAACATATGAACAAATGAACAAATGAACAAATGAACAAATGAGCGAATGAACAAATGAGCGAATGAACAAATGAGGGAATGAACAAATGAGCGAATGAACAAATGAACAAATGAACAAATGAACAAATGAACAAATGAACAAATGAACAAATGAACAAATGAACAAATGATCAAATGAACAAATGAACAAATGAACAAATGAACAAATGGACAAATGAAGAAATGAACACATGAACGAATGAACGAATGAACGAAGGAACGAAGGAACGAATGAACGAAAGAACGAATGAACAAATGGACAAATGAAGAAATGAAGAAATGAACAAATGAAGAAATGAACAAATGAACAAATGAACAAATGAACATATGAACAAATGAACAAATGAACAAATGAACAAATGAACAAATGAACAAATGAACAAATGAACAAATGAACAAATGAACAAATGAACAAATGAACATATGAACAAATGATCAAATGAACAAATGAACAAATGAACAAATGAACAAATGAACAAATGAACAAATGAACAAATGCACAAATGAACAAATGAACAAATGAACAAATGAACAAATGAACAAATGAACAAATGAACAAATGAACAAATGAACAAATGAACAAATGAACAAATGAACAAATGAACAAATGAACAAATGAACAAATGAACAAATGAACAAATGAGCAAATGAACAAATGAACAAATGAACAAATGAACAAATGAACAAATGAACAAATGAACAAATGAACAAATGAACAAATGAACAAATGAACAAATGAACAAAGGAACAAATGAACAAATGAAAAAATGAACAAATGAACAAATGAACAAATGAACAAATGAACAAATGAACAAATGAACAAATGAACAAATGGACAAATGGACAAATGGGCAAATGGGCAAATGAACAAATGAACAAAAGAACAAATGAACAAATGAACAAATGAACAAATGAACAAATGAACAAATGAACAAATGAACAAATGAACAAATGTACAAATGAACAAATGAACAAATGAACAAATGAACAAATGAACAAATGAACAAATGAACAAATGAACAAATGTACAATTGAACAAATGAACAAGTGAACAAATGAACATATGAACAAATGAACAAATGAACAAATGAACAAATGAACAAATGAACGAATGAACGAATGAACGAATGAACGAATGAACGAATGAACGAATGAACAAATGAACATATGAACAAATGAACAAATGAACAAATGGACAAATGGACAAATGGACAAATGGACAAATGGACAAATGGACAAATGGACAAATGGACAAATGGACAAATGGACAAATGGACAAATGGACAAATGGACAAATGAACAAATGAACAATTGGACAATTGGACAAATGGACAAATGGACAAATGAACAAATGAACAAATGGACAAATGGACAAATGAACAAATGAACAAATGAACAAATGAACAAATGAAGAAATCAACAAATGAACAAATGAACAAATGAACAAATGGACAAATGGACAAATGGACAAATGGGCAAATGGACAAATGAACAAATGAACAAAAGAACAAATGAAGAAATGAACAAATGAACAAATGAACAAATGAACAAATGAACAAATGAACAAATGAACAAATGAACAAATGTACAAATGTACAAATGAACAAATGAACAAATGAACAAATGAATAAATGAACAAATGAACAAATGAACAAATGAACGAATGAACGTATGAACGAATGGACAAATGAACAAATGAACAAATGAACAAATGAACAAATGAACGAATGAACAAATGAACAAACGAACAAACGAACAAATGTACAAATGGACAAAGGAACAAATGAACAAATGAAGAAATGAAGAAATGAAGAAATGAACAAATGAACAAATGAACAAATGAACAAATGAACAAATGAACAAATGAGTGAATAGACAAATGAACGACTGAACAAATGAACAAATGAACGAATGAACAAATGAACAAATGAACAAATGAACAAATGAACAAACGAACGAATGAACAAATGAACAAATGAACAAATGAACAAATTGATCAAATGATCAAATGAACAAAGGAACAAATGAACAAATGAACAAATGAACAAATGAACAAATGGACAAATGAAGAAATGAACATATGAACAAATGAACAAATGAACAAATGAACAAATGAACAAATGAACAAATGAACATATGAACAAATGAACGAAGGAACAAATGAACAAATGAACAAATGAACAACTGAACGAATGGACGAATGAACGAATGAACAAATGAACAAATGAACAAATGAACAAATGAACAAATGAACAAATGAACAAATGAACTAATGAAGAAATGAACAAATGAACAAATGAACAAATGAACAAATGAACAAATGCACAAATGGACAAATGGACAAATGGACAAATGGGCAAATGGACAAATGAACAAATGAACAAAAGAACAAATGAACAAATGAACAAATGAACAAATGAACAAATGAACAAATGAACAAATGAACAAATGAACAAATGAACAAATGAACAAATGAACAAATGAAAAAATGTACAAATGAACAAATGAACAAATGAACAAATGAACAAATGAACAAATGAACAAATGAACAAAGGAACAAATGAACAAATGAACAAATGAACAAATGAACAAATGAACAAATGAACAAATGAACAAATGGACAAATGGACAAATGGACAAATGAACAAATGGACAAATGAACAAATGAACAAATGAACAAATGAACAAATGAACAAATGAGTGAATAGACAAATGAACGACTGAACAAATGAACAAATGAACGAATGAACAAATGGACAAATGAACAAATGAACAAATGAACAAATTGATCAAATGATCAAATGAACGAATGAACAAATGAACAAAGGAACAAATGAACAAATGAACAAATGAACAAATGAACAAATGAACAAATGAACAAATGAACAAATGAACAAATGAACAAATGAACAAATGAACAAATGAACAAATGAACAAATGAACAAAGGAACAAATGAACAAATGAACAAATGAACAAATGAACAAATGAACAAATGAACAAATGAACAAATGAACAAATGAACAAATGAACAAATGAACAAATGAACAGATGAACAAATGAACAAATGAACAAATGAACAAATGAACAAATGAACAAATGAACAGATGAACAAATGAACAAATGAACAAATGAACGAATGAACAAATGAACAAATGAACAAATGAACAAATGAACAAATGAACAAATGAACAAATGAACAAATGAACAAATGGACAAATGAACAAATGAACAAATGAACAAATGAACAAATGAACAAATGAACAAATGAACAAATGAACAAATGAACAAATGAACAGATGAACAAATGAACAAATGAACAAATGAACAAATGAACAAATGAACAAATGAACAAACGAACAAACGAACAAACGAACAAACGAACAAACGAACAAACGAACAAACGAACAAACGAACAAACGAACAATTGAACAAATGAACAAATGGACAAATGGACAAATGGACAAATGGACAAATGGACAAATGGACAAATGGACAAATGAACAAATGAGCAAATGGACAAATGGACAAATGGACAAATGAACAAATGGACAAATGAACAAATGAACAAATGAACAAATGAACAAATGAACAAATGAACAAATGAACAAATGAACAAATGAACAAATGAACAAATGGACAAATGGACAAATGGCCAAATGGACAAATGGACAAATGAACAAATGAACAAATGAACAAATGAACAAATGAACAAATGAGTGAATAGACAAATGAACGACTGAACAAATGAACAAAGGAACGAATGAACAAATGGACGAATGGACAAATGGACGAATGGACAAATGGATAATTGAACAAATGAACAAATGAACAAATGAACAAATGAACAAATGAACAAATGAACAGATGAACAAATGAACAAATGAACAAATGAACAAATGAACAAATGAACAAATGAACAGATGAACAAATGAACAAATGAACAAATGAACGAATGAACAAATGAACAAATGAACAAATGAACAAATGAACAAATGAACAAATGAACAAATGAACAAATGAACAAATGGACAAATGAACGAATGAACGAATGAACGAATGAACAAATGAACAAATGAACAAATGAACAAATGAACAAATGAACAAATGAACAAATGAACAAACGAACAAACGAACAAACGAACAAACGAACAAACGAACAAACGAACAAACGAACAAACGAACAAACGAACAATTGAACAAATGAACAAATGGACAAATGGACAAATGGACAAATGGACAAATGGACAAATGGACAAATGGACAAATGAACAAATGAACAAATGGACAAATGGACAAATGGACAAATGAACAAATGGACAAATGAACAAATGAACAAATGAACAAATGAACAAATGAACAAATGAGTGAATAGACAAATGAACGACTGAACAAATGAACAAATGAACGAATGAACAAATGGACAAATGAACAAATGAACAAACGAACGAATGAACAAATGAACAAATGAACAAATGAACAAATTGATCAAATGATCAAATGAACGAATGAACAAATGAACAAAGGAACAAATGAACAAATGAACAAATGAACAAATGAACAAATGAACAAATGAACAAATGAACAAATGAACAAATGAACAAATGAACAAATGAACAAATGAACAAATGAACAAATGAACAAAGGAACAAATGAACAAATGAACAAATGAACAAATGAACAAATGAACAAATGAACAAATGAACAAATGAACAAATGAACAAATGAACAAATGAACAGATGAACAAATGAACAAATGAACAAATGAACATATGAACAAATGAACAAATGAACAAATGAACATATGAACAAATGAACAAATGAACAAATGAACGAATGAACAAATGAACAAATGAACAAATGGACAAATGGACAAATGGCCAAATGGACAAATGGACAAATGAACAAATGAACAAATGAACAAATGAACAAATGAACAAATGAACAAATGAACAAATGAGTGAATAGACAAATGAACGACTGAACAAATGAACAAAGGAACGAATGAACAAATGGACGAATGGACAAATGGATAATTGAACAAATGAACAAATGAACAAATGAACAAATGAACAAATGAACAAATGAACAAATGAACAAATGAACAAATGAACAAATGAACAAATGAACAAATGAACAAATGAACAAATGAACAAATGAACAAATGAACAAATGAACAAATGAACAAATGAACATATGAACAAATGAAAAAATGAACAAATGAACAAATGAACAAATGAACAAATGAACAAATGAACAAATGAAGAAATGAACAAATGAATAAATGAACAAATGAACAAATGAACAAATGATCAAATGAACAAATGAACAAATGAACAAATGAACAAATGGACAAATGAAGAAATGAACACATGAACGAATGAACGAATGAACGAAGGAACGAAGGAACGAATGAACGAAAGAACGAATGAACAAATGGACAAATGAAGAAATGAAGAAATGAACAAATGAAGAAATGAACAAATGAACAAATGAACAAATGAACAAATGAACATATGAACAAATGAACAAATGAACAAATGAACAAATGAACAAATGAACAAATGAACAAATGAACAAATGAACAAATGAACATATGAACAAATGATCAAATGAACAAATGAACAAATGAACAAATGAACAAATGAACAAATGAACAAATGAACAAATGAACAAATGAACAAATGAACAAATGAACAAATGAACAAATGAACAAATGAACAAATGAACAAATGAACAAATGAACAAATGAACAAATGAACAAATGAACAAATGAACAAATGAACAAATGAACAAATGAACAAATGAACAAATGAACAAATGAGCAAATGAACAAATGAACAAATGAACAAATGAACAAATGAACAAATGAACAAATGAACAAATGAACAAATGAACAAATGAACAAATGAACAAATGGACAAATGAAGAAATGAACACATGAACGAATGAACGAATGAACAAATGAACAAATGAACAAATGAACAAATGAACAAATGAACAAATGAGCAAATGAACAAATGAACAAATGAACAAATTGATCAAATGATCAAATGAACAAAGGAACAAATGAACAAATGAACAAATGAACAAATGAACAAATGGACAAATGAAGAAATGAACACATGAACGAATGAACGAAAGAACGAATGAACAAATGAACAAACGAACAAACGAACAAACGAACAAACGAACAAACGAACAAACGAACAAACGAACAAACGAACAAACGAAGAATTGAACAAATGAACAAATGGACAAATGGACAAATGGACAAATGGACAAATGGACAAATGGACAAATGGACAAATGGACAAATGAACAAATGAACAATTGAACAAATGAACATATGAACAAATGAACAAATGAACAAATGAACATATGAACAAATGAACAAATGAACAAATGAACAAATGAACAAATGAACAAATGAACAAATGGACAAATGGACAAATGGCCAAATGGACAAATGGACAAATGAACAAATGAACAAATGAACAAATGAACAAATGAACAAATGAACAAATGAACAAATAAGTGAATAGACAAATGAACGACTGAACAAATGAACAAAGGAACGAATGAACAAATGGACGAATGGACAAATGGATAATTGAACAAATGGACGAATGGACAAATGGATAATTGAACAAATGAACAAATGAACAAATGAACAAATGAACAAATGAACAAATGAACAAATGAACAAATGAACAAATGAACAAATGAACAAATGAACAAATGAACAAATGGACAAATGAACGAATGAACGAATGAACGAATGAACAAATGAACAAATGAACAAATGAACAAATGAACAAATGAACAAATGAACAAATGAACAAATGAACAAATGAACAAACGAACAAACGAACAAACGAACAAACGAACAAACGAACAAACGAACAAACGAACAAACGAACAAACGAAGAATTGAACAAATGAACAAATGGACAAATGGACAAATGGACAAATGGACAAATGGACAAATGGACAAATGGACAAATGAACAAATGAACAATTGAACAAATGAACATATGAACAAATGAACAAATGAACAAATGAACATATGAACAAATGAACAAATGAACAAATGAACAAATGAACAAATGAACAAATGAACAAATGGACAAATGGACAAATGGCCAAATGGACAAATGGACAAATGAACAAATGAACAAATGAACAAATGAACAAATGAACAAATGAACAAATGAACAAATAAGTGAATAGACAAATGAACGACTGAACAAATGAACAAAGGAACGAATGAACAAATGGACGAATGGACAAATGGATAATTGAACAAATGGACGAATGGACAAATGGATAATTGAACAAATGAACAAATGAACAAAGGAACGAATGAACAAATGGACGAATGGACAAATGGATAATTGAACAAATGGACGAATGGACAAATGGATAATTGAACAAATGAACAAATGAACAAATGAACAAATGAACAAATGAACAAATGAACAAATGAACAAATGAACAAATGAACAAAGGAACGAATGAACAAATGGACGAATGGACAAATGGATAATTGAACAAATGGACGAATGGACAAATGGATAATTGAACAAATGAACAAATGAACAAATGAACAAATGAACGAATGAACGTATGAACGAATGGACAAATGAACAAATGAACAAATGAACAAATGAACAAATGAACGAATGAACAAATGAACAAACGAACAAACGAACAAATGTACAAATGGACAAAGGAACAAATGAACAAATGAACAAATGAAGAAATGAAGAAATGAAGAAATGAAGAAATGAAGAAATGAAGAAATGAAGAAATGAAGAAATGAAGAAATGAAGAAATGAAGAAATGAAGAAATGAAGAAATGAAGAAATGAAGAAATGAAGAAATGAAGAAATGAAGAAATGAAGAAATGAAGAAATGAAGAAATGAAGAAATGAAGAAATGAACAAATAAACAAATGAACAAATGAACATATGAAGAAATGAACAAATGAACGAATGAACAAATGAACAAATGAACAAATGAACAAATGAACAAATGAACAAATGAACAAATGAACAAATGAACAAATGAACAAATGAACAAATGAACAAATGAACAAATGAACAAATCAACAAATGAACACATGAACAAATGAAAAAATGAAAAAATGAACAAATGAACAAATGAACAAATGAACAAATGAACAAATGAACAAATGAACAAATGAACAAATGAACAAATGAACAAATGAACAAATGAACAAATGACCAAGTGAACAAATGAACAAATGAACAAATGAACAAATGAACAAATGAACAAATGAACAAATGAACAAGCGAACAAATGAACAAGTGAACAAGTGAACAAATGAACAGATGAACAAATGAAAAAATGAACAAATGAACAAATGAACAAATGAACAAATGATCAAATGAACAAATGAACAAATGAACAAATGAACAAATGAACAAATGAACTAATGAACAAATGAACAAATGAACAAATGAACAAATGAACAAATGAACAAATGAGCAAATGAACAAGTGGACAAATGGGCAAATGGGCAAATGTACAAATTAACAAATGAACAAATGAACAAATGAACAAATGAACAAACGAACAAATGAACAAATGAACAAATGAACAAATGAACAATTGAACAAATGAACAAATGAACAAATGAACAAATGAACAAATGAACAAGTGAACAAATGAACGAATGGACAAATGAACAAATGGACAAATGAACAAATGAACAAATGAACAAATGAACAAATGAACAAATGAACAAATGAACAAATGAACAAATGAACAAATGAACAAATGAGCGAATAGACAAATGAACAAATGAACAAATGAACAAATGAACAAATGAACAAATGAGTGAATAGACAAATGAACGACTGAACAAATGAACAAATGAACGAATGAACAAATGAACAAATGAACAAATGAACAAATGAACAAATGAACAAACGAACGAATGAACAAATGAACAAATGAACAAATGAACAAATTGATCAAATGATCAAATGAACAAAGGAACAAATGAACAAATGAACAAATGAACAAATGAACAAATGGACAAATGAAGAAATGAACATATGAACAAATGAACAAATGAACAAATGAACAAATGAACAAATGAACAAATGAACAAATGAACAAATGAACATATGAACAAATGAACGAAGGAACAAATGAACAAATGAACAAATGAACAACTGAACGAATGGACAAATGAACGAATGAACAAATGAACAAATGAACAAATGAACAAATGAACAAATGAACAAATGAACAAATGAACAAATGAACAAATGAACAAATGAACAAATGAACTAATGAAGAAATGAACAAATGAACAAATGAACAAATGAACAAATGAACAAATGCACAAATGGACAAATGGACAAATGGACAAATGGGCAAATGGACAAATGAACAAATGAACAAAAGAACAAATGAACAAATGAACAAATGAACAAATGAACAAATGAACAAATGAACAAATGAACAAATGAACAAATGAACAAATGAACAAATGAACAAATGTACAAATGAACAAATGTACAAATGAACAAATGAACAAATGAACAAATGAACAAATGAACAAAGGAACAAATGAACAAATGAACAAATGAACAAATGAACAAATGAACAAATGGACAAATGGACAAATGGACAAATGAACAAATGGACAAATGAACAAATGAACAAATGAACAAATGAACAAATGAACAAATGAGTGAATAGACAAATGAACGACTGAACAAATGAACAAATGAACAAATGAACGAATGAACAAATGGACAAATGAACAAATGAACAAACGAACGAATGAACAAATGAACAAATGAACAAATGAACAAATTGATCAAATGATCAAATGAACGAATGAACAAATGAACAAAGGAACAAATGAACAAATGAACAAATGAACAAATGAACAAATGAACAAATGAACAAATGAACAAATGAACAAATGAACAAATGAACAAATGAACAAATGAACAAAGGAACAAATGAACAAATGAACAAATGAACAAATGAACAAATGAACAAATGAACAAATGACCAAATGAACAAATGAACAAATGAACAAATGAACAGATGAACAAATGAACAAATGAACAAATGAACAAATGAACAAATGAACAAATGAACAAATGAACAGATGAACAAATGAACAAATGAACAAATGAACGAATGAACAAATGAACAAATGAACAAATGAACAAATGAACAAATGAACAAATGAACAAATGAACAAATGAACAAATGGACAAATGAACGAATGAACGAATGAACGAATGAACGAATGAACAAATGAACAAATGAACAAATGAACAAATGAACAAATGAACAAATGAACAAACGAACAAATGAACAATTGAACAAATGAACATATGAACAAATGAACAAATGAACAAATGAACATATGAACAAATGAACAAATGAACAAATGAACAAATGAACAAATGAACAAATGAGTGAATAGACAAATGAACGACTGAACAAATGAACAAATGAACGAATGAACAAATGGACAAATGAACAAATGAACAAACGAACGAATGAACAAATGAACAAATGAACAAATGAACAAATTGATCAAATGATCAAATGAACGAATGAACAAATGAACAAATGAACAAATGAACAAATGAACAAATGAACAAATGAACAAATGAACAAATGAACAAATGAACAAATGAACAAATGAACAAATGAACAAATGAACAAATGAACAAAGGAACAAATGAACAAATGAACAAATGAACAAATGAACAAATGAACAAATGAACAAATGAACAAATGAACAAATGAACAAATGAACAAATGAACAGATGAACAAATGAACAAATGAACAAATGAACAAATGAACAAATGAACAAATGAACAAATGAACAGATGAACAAATGAACAAATGAACAAATGAACGAATGAACAAATGAACAAATGAACAAATGAACAAATGAACAAATGAACAAATGAACAAATGAACAAATGGACAAATGAACGAATGAACGAATGAACGAATGAACAAATGAACAAATGAACAAATGAACAAATGAACAAATGAACAAATGAACAAATGAACAAACGAACAAACGAACAAACGAACAAACGAACAAACGAACAAACGAACAAACGAACAAACGAACAAACGAACAATTGAACAAATGAACAAATGGACAAATGGACAAATGGACAAATGGACAAATGGACAAATGGACAAATGAACAAATGAACAATTGAACAAATGAACATATGAACAAATGAACAAATGAACAAATGAACATATGAACAAATGAACAAATGAACAAATGAACAAATGAACAAATGAACAAATGAACAAATGGACAAATGGACAAATGGCCAAATGGACAAATGGACAAATGAACAAATGAACAAATGAACAAATGAACAAATGAACAAATGAACAAATGAACAAATGAGTGAATAGACAAATGAACGACTGAACAAATGAACAAAGGAACGAATGAACAAATGGACGAATGGACAAATGGATAATTGAACAAATGAACAAATGAACAAATGAACAAATGAACAAATGAACAAATGAACAAATGAACAAATGAACAAATGAACAAATGAACAAATGAACAAATGAACAAATGAACAAATGAACAAATGAACAAATGACCAAATGAACATATGAACAAATGAAAAAATGAACAAATGAACAAATGAACAAATGAACAAATGAACAAATGAACAAATGAAGAAATGAAGAAATGAAGAAATGAAGAAATGAAGAAATGAAGAAATGAACAAATGAAGAAATGAACAAATGAACAAATGAACAAATGAACAAATGAACAAATGAACAAATGAACAAATGAACATATGAACAAATGAACAAATGAACAACTGAACATATGAACAAATGAACATATGAACAAATGAACAAATGAACATATGAACAAATGAACAAATGAACAAATGAACAAATGAACAAATGAACAAATGAACAAATGAACAAATGAACAAATGAACAAATGAACAAATGAACAAATGGACAAATGGACAAATGGGCAAATGAACAAAAGAACAAAAGAACAAATGAACAAATGAACAAATGAACAAATGTACAAATGAACAAATGAACAAATGAACAAATGAACAAATGTACAAATGAACAAATGAACAAATGAACAAATGAACAAATGAACAAATGAACAAATGTACAATTGAACAAATGAACAAGTGAACAAGTGAACAAATGAACAAATGAACGAATGAACGAATGAACGAATGAACGTATGAACGAATGAACGTATGAACGAATGAACGAATGAACGAATGAACGTATGAACGAATGAACGAATGAACAAATGAACAAATGAACAAATGAACAAATGAACAAATGAACAAATGAACAAATGAACAAATGAACTAATGAACAAATGAAGAAATGAACAAATGAACAAATGAACAAATGAACAAATGAACAAATGAACAAATGCACAAATGGACAAATGGACAAATGGACAAATGGGCAAATGGACAAATGAACAAATGAACAAATGAACAAATGAACAAATGAACAAATGAACAAATGAACAAATGAACAAATGAACAAATGAACAAATGAACAAATGAACAAATGAACAAATGTACAAATGAACAAATGAACAAATGAACAAATGAACAAATGAACAAATGAACAAATGAACAAATGAACAAATGAACAAATGCACAAATGAACAAATGGACAAATGGACAAATGGACAAATGGACAAATGGACAAATGAACAAATGAACAAATGAACAAATGAACAAATGAACAAATGAACAAATGAGTGAATAGACAAATGAACGACTGAACAAATGAACAAATGAACGAATGAACAAATGGACAAATGAACAAATGAACAAACGAACGAATGAACAAATGAACAAATGAACAAATGAACAAATTGATCAAATGATCAAATGAACAAATGAACAAATGAACAAAGGAACAAATGAACAAATGAACAAATGAACAAATGAACAAATGAACAAATGAACAAATGAACAAATGAACAAATGAACAAATGAACAAATGAACAAATGAACAAATGAACAAATGAACAAATGAACAAATGAACAAATGAACATATGAACAAATGAACATATGAACAAATGAACAAATGAACAAATGAACAAATGAACAAATGAGCGAATAGACAAATGAACGAAGGAACAAATGAACAAATGAACAAATGAACAAATGAACAAATGAACAAATGAACAAATGTACAAATGAACAAATGAACAAATGAGTGAATAGACAAATGAACGACTGAACAAATGAACAAATGAACGAATGAACAAATGAACAAATGAACAAATGAACAAATGAACAAATGAACAAACGAACGAATGAACAAATGAACGAATGGACAAATGAACGAATGTACAAGTGAACAAATGTACAAATGAACAAATGAACAAATGAACAAATGAACAAATGAACAAATGAACAAATGAACAAATGGACAAATGAACAAATGAACAAATGAACAAATGAACAAATGAACAAATGAACAAATGAACAAATGAACAAATGAACAAATGAACAAATGAACAAATGAACAAATGAACAAATGAACAAATGGACAAATGAACAAATGAACAAATGAACAAATGGACAAATGAACAAATGAACAAATGGACAAATGGACAAATGAACAAATGAACAAATGAACAAATGAACAAATGAACAAATGAACAAATGAACAAATGAACAAATGAACATATGAACAAATGAACAACTGAACGAATGAACAACTGAACGAATGAACAAATGTACAAGTGAACAAATGTACAAATGAACAAATGAACAAATGAACAAATGAACAAATGAACAAATGAACAAATGAACAAATGAACAAATGAACAAATGGACAAATGAACAAATGAACAAATGAACAAATGAACAAATGAACAAATGAACAAATGAACAAATGAACAAATGAACATATGAACAAATGAACAAATGAACAAATGAACAAATGAACAAATGAACAAATGAACAAATGAACAAATGAACAAATGAACAAATGAACAAATGAACAAATGAACAAATGAACAAATGAACAAATGAACAAATGAACAAATGAACAAATGAACAAATGATCAAATGAACAAATGAACAAATGAACAAATGAACAAATGAACCAATGAACGAATGAACGAATGAACGAATGAACGAATGAACGAATGAACGAATGAACGAATGAACGAATGAACAAATGAACAAATGAACAAATGAACAAATGGACAAATGGACAAATGGACAAATGGACAAATGGACAAATGGACAAATGAACAAATGAAGAAATGAACAATTGAACGAATGAACGAATGAACGAATGAACCAATGAACGAATGAACCAATGAACGAATGAACAAATGAACAAATGAACAAATGAACAAATGAACAAATGAACAAATGAACAAATGAACAAATGAACAAATGAACAAATGAACAAATGAACAAATGAACAAATGAACAAATGAACAAATGAAAAATGAACAAATGAACAAATGAACAAATGAACAAATGAACAAATGAACAAATGAACAAATGAACAAATGATCAAATGAACAAATGAACAAATGAACAAATGAACAAATGAACAAATGAACAAATTGATCAAATGATCAAATGAACAAATGAACAAGCGAACAAATGAACAAGTGAAAAAATGAACAAATGGACAAATGAAAAAATGAACAAATGAACAAATGAACAAATGAACAAATGAACAAATGAACAAATGAACAAATGAACAAATGAACAGATGAACAAATGAACAGATGAACAAATGAACGAATGAACAAATGAACGAATGAACAAATGAACAAATGAACAAATGATCAAATGAACAAATGAATAAATGAACAAATGGACAAATGAACGAATGAACGAATGAACGAATGAACGAATGAACGAATGAACAAATGAACAAATGAACAAACGAACAAATGAACAAACGAACAAACGAACAAACGAACAAACGAACAAACGAACAAACGAACAAACGAACAAACGAACAAACGAACAAACGAACAAACGAACAAACGAACAATTGAACAAATGAACAAATGGACAAATGGACAAATGGACAAATGGACAAATGGACAAATGGACAAATGGACAAATGGACAAATGAACAAATGAACAATTGAACAAATGAACATATGAACAAATGAACAAATGAACAAATGAACATATGAACAAATGAACAAATGAACAAATGAACAAATGAACAAATGAACAAATGAACAAATGGACAAATGGACAAATGGCCAAATGGACAAATGGACAAATGAACAAATGAACAAATGAACAAATGAACAAATGATCAAATGAACAAATGAACAAATGAGTGAATAGACAAATGAACGACTGAACAAATGAACAAAGGAACGAATGAACAAATGGACGAATGGACAAATGGATAATTGAACAAATGAACAAATGAACAAATGAACAAATGAACAAATGAACAAATGAACAAATGAACAAATGAACAAATGAACAAATGAACAAATGAAGAAATGAAGAAATGAAGAAATGAAGAAATGAAGAAATGAAGAAATGAAGAAATGAACAAATGAACAAATGAACAAATGAACAAATGAACAAATGAACAAATGAACAAATGAACAAATGAACAAATGAACAAATGAACAAATGAACAAATGAACACATGAACAAATGAAAAAATGAACAAATGAACAAATGAACAAATGAACAAATGAACAAATGAACAAATGAACAAATGAATAAATGAACAAATGAACAAATGACCAAGTGAACAAATGAACAAATGAACAAATGAACAAATGAACAAATGAACAAATGAACAAGCGAACAAATGAACAAGTGAACAAGTGAACAAATGAACAGATGAACAAATGAAAAAATGAACAAATGAACAAATGAACAAATGAACAAATGAACAAATGATCAAATGAACAAATGAACAAATGAACAAATGAACAAATGAACAAATGAACTAATGAACAAATGAACAAATGAACAAATGAACAAATGAACAAATGAACAAATGAGCAAATGAACAAGTGGACAAATGGGCAAATGGGCAAATGTACAAATTAACAAATGAACAAATGAACAAATGAACAAATGAACAAATGAACAAATGAACAAATGAACAAATGAACAATTGAACAAATGAACAAATGAACAACTGAACAAATGAACAAATGAACAAGTGAACAAATGAACGAATGGACAAATGAACAAATGGACAAATGAACAAATGAACAAATGAACAAATGAACAAATGAACAAATGAACAAATGAACAAATGAACAAATGAACAAATGAGCGAATAGACAAATGAACAAATGAACAAATGAACAAATGAACAAATGAACAAATGAACAAAGGAACAAATGAACAAATGAACAAATGAACAAATGCACAAATGAACAAATGGACAAATGGACAAATGGACAAATGAACAAATGGACAAATGAACAAATGAACAAATGAACAAATGAACAAATGAACAAATGAACAAATGAACAAATGAACGAATGAACAAATGAACAAACGAACAAACGAACAAATGTACAAATGGACAAAGGAACAAATGAACAAATGAACAAATGAACAAATGAAGAAATGAAGAAATGAAGAAATGAAGAAATGAAGAAATGAAGAAATGAAGAAATGAAGAAATGAAGAAATGAAGAAATGAAGAAATGAAGAAATGAAGAAATGAAGAAATGAAGAAATGAAGAAATGAAGAAATGAACAAATAAACAAATGAACAAATGAACATATGAACAAATGAACAAATGAACAAATGAACAAATGAACAAATGAACAAATGAACAAATGAACAAATGAACAAATGAACAAATGAACAAATGAACAAATGAACAAATGAACAAATGAACAAATGAACAAATGAACAAATGAACAAATGAACACATGAACAAATGAAAAAATGAACAAATGAACAAATGAACAAATGAACAAATGAACAAATGAACAAATGAACAAATGAACAAATGAACAAATGAACAAATGAACAAATGAACAAAGGAACAAATGAACAAATGAACAAATGAACAAATGCACAAATGAACAAATGGACAAATGGACAAATGGACAAATGAACAAATGGACAAATGAACAAATGAACAAATGAACAAATGAACAAATGAACAAATGAACAAATGAGTGAATAGACAAATGAACGACTGAACAAATGAACAAATGAACGAATGAACAAATGGACAAATGAACAAATGAACAAATGAACAAATGAACAAATGAACAAATGAGCAAATGAACAAGTGGACAAATGGGCAAATGGGCAAATGTACAAATTAACAAATGAACAAATGAACAAATGAACAAATGAACAAATGAACAAATGAACAAATGAACAAATGAACAATTGAACAAATGAACAAATGAACAAATGAACAAATGAACAAATGAACAAGTGAACAAATGAACGAATGGACAAATGAACAAATGGACAAATGAACAAATGAACAAATGAACAAATGAACAAATGAACAAATGAACAAATGAACAAATGAACAAATGAACAAATGAACAAATGAACAAATGAACAAATGAACATATGAACAAATGAACAACTGAACAAATGAACAACTGAACGAATGAACAAATGAACGAATGGACAAATTAACGAATGTACAAGTGAACAAATGTACAAATGAACAAATGAACAAATGAACAAATGAACAGATGAACAAATGAACAAATGAACAAATGAACAAATGAACAAATGAACAAATGGACAAATGAACAAATGAACAAATGAACAAATGAACAAATGAACAAATGAACAAATGAACAAATGAACAAATGAACATATGAACAAATGAACAAATGAACAAATGAACAAATGAACAAATGAACAAATGAACAAATGAACAAATGAACAAATGAACAAATGAACAAATGAACAAATGAACAAATGAACAAATGAACAAATGAACAAATGAACGAATGAACGAATGAACGAATGAACGAATGAACGAATGAACGAATGAACAAATGAACAAATGAACAAATGAACAAATGGACAAATGGACAAATGGACAAATGGACAAATGGACAAATGGACAAATGGACAAATGGACAAATGAACAAATGAAGAAATGAACAATTGAACGAATGAACGAATGAACGAATGAACCAATGAACGAATGAACCAATGAACGAATGAACAAATGAACAAATGAACAAATGAACAAATGAACAAATGAACAAATGAACAAATGAACAAATGAACAAATGAACAAATGAACAAATGAACAAATGAACAAATGAACAAATGAAAAATGAACAAATGAACAAATGAACAAATGAACAAATGAACAAATGAACAAATGATCAAATGAACAAATGAACAAATGAACAAATGAACAAATTGATCAAATGATCAAATGAACAAATGAACAAGCGAACAAATGAACAAGTGAAAAAATGAACAAATGAACAAATGAAAAAATGAACAAATGAACAAATGAACAAATGAACAAATGAACAAATGAACAAATGAACAAATGAACAAATGAACAAATGAACAAATGGACAAATGAACAAATGAACAAATGAACAAATGGACAAATGAACAAATGAACAAATGGACAAATGGACAAATGAACAAATGAACAAATGAACAAATGAACAAATGAACAAATGAACAAATGAACAAATGAACAAATGAACATATGAACAAATGAACAACTGAACGAATGAACAACTGAACGAATGAACAAATGTACAAGTGAACAAATGTACAAATGAACAAATGAACAAATGAACAAATGAACAAATGAACAAATGAACAAATGAACAAATGAACAAATGAACAAATGAACAAATGGACAAATGAACAAATGAACAAATGAACAAATGAACAAATGAACAAATGAACAAATGAACAAATGAACAAATGAACATATGAACAAATGAACAAATGAACAAATGAACAAATGAACAAATGAACAAATGAACAAATGAACAAATGAACAAATGAACAAATGAACAAATGAACAAATGAACAAATGAACAAATGAACAAATGAACAAATGAACAAATGAACAAATGAACAAATGATCAAATGAACAAATGAACAAATGAACAAATGAACAAATGAACGAATGAACGAATGAACGAATGAACGAATGAACGAATGAACGAATGAACGAATGAACGAATGAACAAATGAACAAATGAACAAATGAACAAATGGACAAATGGACAAATGGACAAATGGACAAATGGACAAATGGACAAATGAACAAATGAAGAAATGAACAATTGAACGAATGAACGAATGAACGAATGAACCAATGAACGAATGAACCAATGAACGAATGAACAAATGAACAAATGAACAAATGAACAAATGAACAAATGAACAAATGAACAAATGAACAAATGAACAAATGAACAAATGAACAAATGAACAAATGAACAAATGAACAAATGAACAAATGAAAAATGAACAAATGAACAAATGAACAAATGAACAAATGAACAAATGAACAAATGAACAAATGAACAAATGATCAAATGAACAAATGAACAAATGAACAAATGAACAAATGAACAAATGAACAAATTGATCAAATGATCAAATGAACAAATGAACAAGCGAACAAATGAACAAGTGAAAAAATGAACAAATGGACAAATGAAAAAATGAACAAATGAACAAATGAACAAATGAACAAATGAACAAATGAACAAATGAACAAATGAACAAATGAACAAATGAACAAATGAACAAATGAACAGATGAACAAATGAACAGATGAACAAATGAACGAATGAACAAATGAACGAATGAACAAATGAACAAATGAACAAATGATCAAATGAACAAATGAATAAATGAACAAATGGACAAATGAACGAATGAACGAATGAACGAATGAACGAATGAACGAATGAACGAATGAACAAATGAACAAATGAACAAACGAACAAATGAACAAACGAACAAACGAACAAACGAACAAACGAACAAACGAACAAACGAACAAACGAACAAACGAGCAAACGAACAAACGAACAAACGAACAAACGAACAATTGAACAAATGAACAAATGGACAAATGGACAAATGGACAAATGGACAAATGGACAAATGGACAAATGGACAAATGGACAAATGAACAAATGAACAATTGAACAAATGAACATATGAACAAATGAACAAATGAACAAATGAACATATGAACAAATGAACAAATGAACAAATGAACAAATGAACAAATGAACAAATGAACAAATGGACAAATGGACAAATGGCCAAATGGACAAATGGACAAATGAACAAATGAACAAATGAACAAATGAACAAATGATCAAATGAACAAATGAACAAATGAGTGAATAGACAAATGAACGACTGAACAAATGAACAAAGGAACGAATGAACAAATGGACGAATGGACAAATGGATAATTGAACAAATGAACAAATGAACAAATGAACAAATGAACAAATGAACAAATGAACAAATGAACAAATGAACAAATGAACAAATGAACAAATGAACAAATGAACAAATGAACAAATGAAGAAATGAAGAAATGAAGAAATGAAGAAATGAAGAAATGAAGAAATGAAGAAATGAACAAATGAACAAATGAACAAATGAACAAATGAACAAATGAACAAATGAACAAATGAACAAATGAACAAATGAACAAATGAACAAATGAACAAATGAACACATGAACAAATGAAAAAATGAACAAATGAACAAATGAACAAATGAACAAATGAACAAATGAACAAATGAACAAATGAACAAATGAACAAATGAATAAATGAACAAATGAACAAATGACCAAGTGAACAAATGAACAAATGAACAAATGAACAAATGAACAAATGAACAAATGAACAAGCGAACAAATGAACAAGTGAACAAGTGAACAAATGAACAGATGAACAAATGAAAAAATGAACAAATGAACAAATGAACAAATGAACAAATGAACAAATGAACAAATGAACAAATGATGAAATGAACAAATGAACAAATGAACAAATGAACAAATGAACAAATGAACTAATGAACAAATGAACAAATGAACAAATGAACAAATGAACAAATGAACAAATGAGCAAATGAACAAGTGGACAAATGGGCAAATGGGCAAATGTACAAATTAACAAATGAACAAATGAACAAATGAACAAATGAACAAATGAACAAATGAACAAATGAACAAATGAACAAATGAACAAATGAACAAATGAACAAATGAACAGATGAACAAATGAACAGATGAACAAATGAACGAATGAACAAATGAACGAATGAACAAATGAACAAATGAACAAATGATCAAATGAACAAATGAATAAATGAACAAATGGACAAATGAACGAATGAACGAATGAACGAATGAACGAATGAACAAATGAACAAATGGACAAATGGACAAATGGACAAATGGACAAATGGACAAATGGACAAATGAACAAATGAAGAAATGAACAATTGAACGAATGAACGAATGAACGAATGAACCAATGAACGAATGAACCAATGAACGAATGAACAAATGAACAAATGAACAAATGAACAAATGAACAAATGAACAAATGAACAAATGAACAAATGAACAAATGAACAAATGAACAAATGAACAAATGAACAAATGAACAAATGAACAAATGAACAAATGAACAAATGAACAAATGAACAAATGAACAAATGAACAAATGAACAAATGAACAAATGAACAAATGAAAAATGAACAAATGAACAAATGAACAAATGAACAAATGAACAAATGATCAAATGAACAAATGAACAAATGAACAAATGAACAAATGAACAAATGAACAAATTGATCAAATGATCAAATGAACAAATGAACAAGCGAACAAATGAACAAGTGAAAAAATGAACAAATGGACAAATGAAAAAATGAAAAAATGAACAAATGAACAAATGAACAAATGAACAAATGAACAAATGAACAAATGAACAAATGAACAAATGAACAAATGAACAAATGAACAGATGAACAAATGAACAGATGAACAAATGAACGAATGAACAAATGAACAAATGAACAAATGATCAAATGAACAAATGAATAAATGAACAAATGGACAAATGAACGAATGAACGAATGAACGAATGAACGAATGAACGAATGAACGAATGAACAAATGAACAAATGAACAAACGAACAAATGAACAAACGAACAAACGAACAAACGAACAAACGAACAAACGAACAAACGAACAAACGAACAAACGAGCAAACGAACAAACGAACAAACGAACAAACGAACAATTGAACAAATGAACAAATGGACAAATGGACAAATGGACAAATGGACAAATGGACAAATGGACAAATGGACAAATGGACAAATGAACAAATGAACAATTGAACAAATGAACATATGAACAAATGAACAAATGAACAAATGAACAAATGAACATATGAACAAATGAACAAATGAACAAATGAACAAATGAACAAATGAACAAATGAACAAATGGACAAATGGACAAATGGCCAAATGGACAAATGGACAAATGAACAAATGAACAAATGAACAAATGAACAAATGATCAAATGAACAAATGAACAAATGAGTGAATAGACAAATGAACGACTGAACAAATGAACAAAGGAACGAATGAACAAATGGACGAATGGACAAATGGATAATTGAACAAATGAACAAATGAACAAATGAACAAATGAACAAATGAACAAATGAACAAATGAACAAATGAACAAATGAACAAATGAACAAATGAACAAATGAATAAATGAACAAATGAAGAAATGAAGAAATGAAGAAATGAAGAAATGAACAAATGAACAAATGAACAAATGAACAAATGAACAAATGAACAAATGAACAAATGAACAAATGAACAAATGAACAAATGAACAAATGAACAAATGAACACATGAACAAATGAAAAAATGAACAAATGAACAAATGAACAAATGAACAAATGAACAAATGAACAAATGAACAAATGAACAAATGAACAAATGAATAAATGAACAAATGAACAAATGACCAAGTGAACAAATGAACAAATGAACAAATGAACAAATGAACAAATGAACAAATGAACAAGCGAACAAATGAACAAGTGAACAAGTGAACAAATGAACAGATGAACAAATGAAAAAATGAACAAATGAACAAATGAACAAATGAACAAATGAACAAATGAACAAATGAACAAATGATCAAATGAACAAATGAACAAATGAACAAATGAACAAATGAACAAATGAACTAATGAACAAATGAACAAATGAACAAATGAACAAATGAACAAATGAACAAATGAGCAAATGAACAAGTGGACAAATGGGCAAATGGGCAAATGTACAAATTAACAAATGAACAAATGAACAAATGAACAAATGAACAAATGAACAAATGAACAAATGGACAAATGAACAAATGAACAAATGAACAAATGAACAAATGAACAAATGAACAAATGAACAAATGAACAAATGAACATATGAACAAATGAACAAATGAACAAATGAACAAATGAACAAATGAACAAATGAACAAATGAACAAATGAACAAATGAACAAATGAACAAATGAACAAATGAACAAATGAACAAATGAACAAATGAACAAATGAACAAATGAACAAATGAACAAATGATCAAATGAACAAATGAACAAATGAACAAATGAACAAATGAACGAATGAACGAATGAACGAATGAACGAATGAACGAATGAACGAATGAACGAATGAACGAATGAGCAAATGAACAAATGAACAAATGAACAAATGGACAAATGGACAAATGGACAAATGGACAAATGGACAAATGGACAAATGAACAAATGAAGAAATGAACAATTGAACGAATGAACGAATGAACGAATGAACCAATGAACGAATGAACCAATGAACGAATGAACAAATGAACAAATGAACAAATGAACAAATGAACAAATGAACAAATGAACAAATGAACAAATGAACAAATGAACAAATGAACAAATGAACAAATGAACAAATGAACAAATGAACAAATGAACAAATGAACAAATGAACAAATGAACAAATGAAAAATGAACAAATGAACAAATGAACAAATGAACAAATGAACAAATGAACAAATGAACAAATGAACAAATGATCAAATGAACAAATGAACAAATGAACAAATGAACAAATGAACAAATGAACAAATTGATCAAATGATCAAATGAACAAATGAACAAGCGAACAAATGAACAAGTGAAAAAATGAACAAATGGACAAATGAAAAAATGAACAAATGAACAAATGAACAAATGAACAAATGAACAAATGAACAAATGAACAAATGAACAAATGAACAAATGAACAAATGAACAAATGAACAGATGAACAAATGAACAGATGAACAAATGAACGAATGAACAAATGAACGAATGAACAAATGAACAAATGAACAAATGATCAAATGAACAAATGAATAAATGAACAAATGGACAAATGAACGAATGAACGAATGAACGAATGAACGAATGAACGAATGAACGAATGAACAAATGAACAAATGAACAAACGAACAAATGAACAAACGAACAAACGAACAAACGAACAAACGAACAAACGAACAAACGAACAAACGAACAAACGAGCAAACGAACAAACGAACAAACGAACAAACGAACAATTGAACAAATGAACAAATGGACAAATGGACAAATGGACAAATGGACAAATGGACAAATGGACAAATGGACAAATGGACAAATGAACAAATGAACAATTGAACAAATGAACATATGAACAAATGAACAAATGAACAAATGAACATATGAACAAATGAACAAATGAACAAATGAACAAATGAACAAATGAACAAATGAACAAATGGACAAATGGACAAATGGCCAAATGGACAAATGGACAAATGAACAAATGAACAAATGAACAAATGAACAAATGATCAAATGAACAAATGAACAAATGAGTGAATAGACAAATGAACGACTGAACAAATGAACAAAGGAACGAATGAACAAATGGACGAATGGACAAATGGATAATTGAACAAATGAACAAATGAACAAATGAACAAATGAACAAATGAACAAATGAACAAATGAACAAATGAACAAATGAACAAATGAACAAATGAAGAAATGAAGAAATGAAGAAATGAAGAAATGAAGAAATGAAGAAATGAAGAAATGAACAAATGAACAAATGAACAAATGAACAAATGAACAAATGAACAAATGAACAAATGAACAAATGAACAAATGAACAAATGAACAAATGAACAAATGAACACATGAACAAATGAAAAAATGAACAAATGAACAAATGAACAAATGAACAAATGAACAAATGAACAAATGAACAAATGAACAAATGAACAAATGAATAAATGAACAAATGAACAAATGACCAAGTGAACAAATGAACAAATGAACAAATGAACAAATGAACAAATGAACAAATGAACAAGCGAACAAATGAACAAGTGAACAAGTGAACAAATGAACAGATGAACAAATGAAAAAATGAACAAATGAACAAATGAACAAATGAACAAATGAACAAATGAACAAATGAACAAATGATCAAATGAACAAATGAACAAATGAACAAATGAACAAATGAACAAATGAACTAATGAACAAATGAACAAATGAACAAATGAACAAATGAACAAATGAACAAATGAGCAAATGAACAAGTGGACAAATGGGCAAATGGGCAAATGTACAAATTAACAAATGAACAAATGAACAAATGAACAAATGAACAAATGAACAAATGAACAAATGAACAAATGAACAAATGAACAAATGAACAAATGAACAGATGAACAAATGAACAGATGAACAAATGAACGAATGAACAAATGAACGAATGAACAAATGAACAAATGAACAAATGATCAAATGAACAAATGAATAAATGAACAAATGGACAAATGAACGAATGAACGAATGAACGAATGAACGAATGAACGAATGAACAAATGAACAAATGAACAAATGAACAAATGGACAAATGGACAAATGGACAAATGGACAAATGGACAAATGGACAAATGAACAAATGAAGAAATGAACAATTGAACGAATGAACGAATGAACGAATGAACCAATGAACGAATGAACCAATGAACGAATGAACAAATGAACAAATGAACAAATGAACAAATGAACAAATGAACAAATGAACAAATGAACAAATGAACAAATGAACAAATGAACAAATGAACAAATGAACAAATGAACAAATGAACAAATGAACAAATGAACAAATGAACAAATGAAAAATGAACAAATGAACAAATGAACAAATGAACAAATGAACAAATGAACAAATGAACAAATGAACAAATGATCAAATGAACAAATGAACAAATGAACAAATGAACAAATGAACAAATGAACAAATTGATCAAATGATCAAATGAACAAATGAACAAGCGAACAAATGAACAAGTGAAAAAATGAACAAATGGACAAATGAAAAAATGAACAAATGAACAAATGAACAAATGAACAAATGAACAAATGAACAAATGAACAAATGAACAAATGAACAAATGAACAAATGAACAAATGAACAGATGAACAAATGAACAGATGAACAAATGAACGAATGAACAAATGAACGAATGAACAAATGAACAAATGAACAAATGATCAAATGAACAAATGAATAAATGAACAAATGGACAAATGAACGAATGAACGAATGAACAAAGGAACGAATGAACAAATGGACGAATGGACAAATGGATAATTGAACAAATGAACAAATGAACAAATGAACAAATGAACAAATGAACAAATGAACAAATGAACAAATGAACAAATGAACAAATGAACAAATGAAGAAATGAAGAAATGAAGAAATGAAGAAATGAAGAAATGAAGAAATGAACAAATGAACAAATGAACAAATGAACAAATGAACAAATGAACAAATGAACAAATGAACAAATGAACAAATGAACAAATGAACAAATGAACAAATGAACAAATGAACACATGAACAAATGAAAAAATGAACAAATGAACAAATGAACAAATGAACAAATGAACAAATGAACAAATGAACAAATGAACAAATGAACAAATGAATAAATGAACAAATGAACAAATGACCAAGTGAACAAATGAACAAATGAACAAATGAACAAATGAACAAATGAACAAATGAACAAGCGAACAAATGAACAAGTGAACAAGTGAACAAATGAACAGATGAACAAATGAAAAAATGAACAAATGAACAAATGAACAAATGAACAAATGAACAAATGAACAAATGAACAAATGATCAAATGAACAAATGAACAAATGAACAAATGAACAAATGAACAAATGAACTAATGAACAAATGAACAAATGAACAAATGAACAAATGAACAAATGAACAAATGAGCAAATGAACAAGTGGACAAATGGGCAAATGGGCAAATGTACAAATTAACAAATGAACAAATGAACAAATGAACAAATGAACAAATGAACAAATGAACAAATGAACAAATGAACAATTGAACAAATGAACAAATGAACAAATGAACAAATGAACAAATGAACAAGTGAACAAATGAACGAATGGACAAATGAACAAATGGACAAATGAACAAATGAACAAATGAACAAATGAACAAATGAACAAATGAACAAATGAACAAATGAACAAATGAACAAATGAGCGAATAGACAAATGAACAAATGAACAAATGAACAAATGAACAAATGAACAAATGAACAAATGAACAAATGAACAAATGAACAAATGAACAAATGAGTGAATAGACAAATGAACGACTGAACAAATGAACAAATGAACGAATGAACAAATGAACAAATGAACAAATGAACAAATGAACAAATGAACAAATGAACAAACGAACGAATGAACAAATGAACAAATGAACAAATGAACAAATTGATCAAATGATCAAATGAACAAAGGAACAAATGAACAAATGAACAAATGAACAAATGAACAAATGGACAAATGAAGAAATGAACATATGAACAAATGAACAAATGAACAAATGAACAAATGAACAAATGAACATATGAACAAATGAACGAAGGAACAAATGAACAAATGAACAAATGAACAACTGAACGAATGGACAAATGAACGAATGAACAAATGAACAAATGAACAAATGAACAAATGAACAAATGAACAAATGAACAAATGAACAAATGAACAAATGAACAAATGAACAAATGAACAATTGGACAATTGGACAAATGGACAAATGGACAAATGAACAAATGAACAAATGGACAAATGGACAAATGGACAAATGGGCAAATGGACAAATGAACAAATGAACAAAAGAACAAATGAAGAAATGAACAAATGAACAAATGAACAAATGAACAAATGAACAAATGAACAAATGAACAAATGTACAAATGTACAAATGAACAAATGAACAAATGAACAAATGAACAAATGAACAAATGAACAAATGAACAAATGAACGAATGAACGTATGAACGAATGGACAAATGAACAAATGAACAAATGAACAAATGAACAAATGAACGAATGAACAAATGAACAAACGAACAAACGAACAAATGTACAAATGGACAAAGGAACAAATGAACAAATGAACAAATGAAGAAATGAAGAAATGAAGAAATGAAGAAATGAAGAAATGAAGAAATGAAGAAATGAAGAAATGAAGAAATGAAGAAATGAAGAAATGAAGAAATGAAGAAATGAAGAAATGAAGAAATGAAGAAATGAAGAAATGAAGAAATGAAGAAATGAAGAAATGAAGAAATGAACAAATAAACAAATGAACAAATGAACATATGAACAAATGAACAAATGAACAAATGAACAAATGAACAAATGAACAAATGAACAAATGAACAAATGGACAAATGAACAAATGAACAAATGAACAAATGAACAAATGAACAAATGAACAAATGAACAAATGAACACATGAACAAATGAAAAAATGAACAAATGAACAAATGAACAAATGAACAAATGAACAAATGAACAAATGAACAAATGAACAAATGAACAAATGAACAAATGAACAAATGAACAAAGGAACAAATGAACAAATGAACAAATGAACAAATGCACAAATGAACAAATGGACAAATGGACAAATGGACAAATGAACAAATGGACAAATGAACAAATGAACAAATGAACAAATGAACAAATGAACAAATGAACAAATGAGTGAATAGACAAATGAACGACTGAACAAATGAACAAATGAACGAATGAACAAATGGACAAATGAACAAATGAACAAATGAACAAATGAACAAATGAACAAATGAACAAATGAGCAAATGAACAAGTGGACAAATGGGCAAATGGGCAAATGTACAAATTAACAAATGAACAAATGAACAAATGAACAAATGAACAAATGAACAAATGAACAAATGAACAAATGAACAATTGAACAAATGAACAAATGAACAAATGAACAAATGAACAAATGAACAAGTGAACAAATGAACGAATGGACAAATGAACAAATGGACAAATGAACAAATGAACAAATGAACAAATGAACAAATGAACAAATGAACAAATGAACAAATGAACAAATGAACAAATGAACAAATGAACAAATGAACAAATGAACAAATGAACAAATGAACAAATGGACAAATGAACAAATGAACAAATGAACAAATGAACAAATGAACAAATGAACAAATGAACAAATGAACACATGAACAAATGAAAAAATGAACAAATGAACAAATGAACAAATGAACAAATGAACAAATGAACAAATGAACAAATGAACAAATGAACAAATGAACAAATGAACAAATGAACAAATGAACAAATGAACAAATGAACAAATGAACAAATGAAGAAATGAAGAAATGAAGAAATGAAGAAATGAAGAAATGAAGAAATGAAGAAATGAACAAATGAACAAATGAACAAATGAACAAATGAACAAATGAACAAATGAACAAATGAACAAATGAACAAATGAACAAATGAACAAATGAACAAATGAACACATGAACAAATGAAAAAATGAACAAATGAACAAATGAACAAATGAACAAATGAACAAATGAACAAATGAACAAATGAACAAATGAACAAATGAATAAATGAACAAATGAACAAATGACCAAGTGAACAAATGAACAAATGAACAAATGAACAAATGAACAAATGAACAAATGAACAAGCGAACAAATGAACAAGTGAACAAGTGAACAAATGAACAGATGAACAAATGAAAAAATGAACAAATGAACAAATGAACAAATGAACAAATGAACAAATGAACAAATGAACAAATGATCAAATGAACAAATGAACAAATGAACAAATGAACAAATGAACAAATGAACTAATGAACAAATGAACAAATGAACAAATGAACAAATGAACAAATGAACAAATGAGCAAATGAACAAGTGGACAAATGGGCAAATGGGCAAATGTACAAATTAACAAATGAACAAATGAACAAATGAACAAATGAACAAATGAACAAATGAACAAATGAACAAATGAACAAATGAACAAATGAACAAATGAACAAATGAACAAATGAACAGATGAACAAATGAACAGATGAACAAATGAACGAATGAACAAATGAACGAATGAACAAATGAACAAATGAACAAATGATCAAATGAACAAATGAATAAATGAACAAATGGACAAATGAACGAATGAACGAATGAACGAATGAACGAATGAACGAATGAACAAATGAACAAATGAACAAATGAACAAATGGACAAATGGACAAATGGACAAATGGACAAATGGACAAATGGACAAATGAACAAATGAAGAAATGAACAATTGAACGAATGAACGAATGAACGAATGAACCAATGAACGAATGAACCAATGAACGAATGAACAAATGAACAAATGAACAAATGAACAAATGAACAAATGAACAAATGAACAAATGAACAAATGAACAAATGAACAAATGAACAAATGAACAAATGAACAAATGAACAAATGAACAAATGAACAAATGAACAAATGAAAAATGAACAAATGAACAAATGAACAAATGAACAAATGAACAAATGAACAAATGAACAAATGAACAAATGATCAAATGAACAAATGAACAAATGAACAAATGAACAAATGAACAAATGAACAAATTGATCAAATGATCAAATGAACAAATGAACAAGCGAACAAATGAACAAGTGAAAAAATGAACAAATGGACAAATGAAAAAATGAACAAATGAACAAATGAACAAATGAACAAATGAACAAATGAACAAATGAACAAATGAACAAATGAACAAATGAACAAATGAACAAATGAACAGATGAACAAATGAACAGATGAACAAATGAACGAATGAACAAATGAACGAATGAACAAATGAACAAATGAACAAATGATCAAATGAACAAATGAATAAATGAACAAATGGACAAATGAACGAATGAACGAATGAACGAATGAACGAATGAACGAATGAACGAATGAACAAATGAACAAATGAACAAACGAACAAATGAACAAACGAACAAACGAACAAACGAACAAACGAACAAACGAACAAACGAACAAACGAACAAACGAGCAAACGAACAAACGAACAAACGAACAAACGAACAATTGAACAAATGAACAAATGGACAAATGGACAAATGGACAAATGGACAAATGGACAAATGGACAAATGGACAAATGGACAAATGAACAAATGAACAATTGAACAAATGAACATATGAACAAATGAACAAATGAACAAATGAACATATGAACAAATGAACAAATGAACAAATGAACAAATGAACAAATGAACAAATGAACAAATGGACAAATGGACAAATGGCCAAATGGACAAATGGACAAATGAACAAATGAACAAATGAACAAATGAACAAATGATCAAATGAACAAATGAACAAATGAGTGAATAGACAAATGAACGACTGAACAAATGAACAAAGGAACGAATGAACAAATGGACGAATGGACAAATGGATAATTGAACAAATGAACAAATGAACAAATGAACAAATGAACAAATGAACAAATGAACAAATGAACAAATGAACAAATGAACAAATGAACAAATGAAGAAATGAAGAAATGAAGAAATGAAGAAATGAAGAAATGAAGAAATGAACAAATGAACAAATGAACAAATGAACAAATGAACAAATGAACAAATGAACAAATGAACAAATGAACAAATGAACAAATGAACAAATGAACAAATGAACAAATGAACACATGAACAAATGAAAAAATGAACAAATGAACAAATGAACAAATGAACAAATGAACAAATGAACAAATGAACAAATGAACAAATGAACAAATGAATAAATGAACAAATGAACAAATGACCAAGTGAACAAATGAACAAATGAACAAATGAACAAATGAACAAATGAACAAATGAACAAGCGAACAAATGAACAAGTGAACAAGTGAACAAATGAACAGATGAACAAATGAAAAAATGAACAAATGAACAAATGAACAAATGAACAAATGAACAAATGAACAAATGAACAAATGATCAAATGAACAAATGAACAAATGAACAAATGAACAAATGAACAAATGAACTAATGAACAAATGAACAAATGAACAAATGAACAAATGAACAAATGAACAAATGAGCAAATGAACAAGTGGACAAATGGGCAAATGGGCAAATGTACAAATTAACAAATGAACAAATGAACAAATGAACAAATGAACAAATGAACAAATGAACAAATGAACAAATGAACAATTGAACAAATGAACAAATGAACAAATGAACAAATGAACAAATGAACAAGTGAACAAATGAACGAATGGACAAATGAACAAATGGACAAATGAACAAATGAACAAATGAACAAATGAACAAATGAACAAATGAACAAATGAACAAATGAACAAATGAACAAATGAGCGAATAGACAAATGAACAAATGAACAAATGAACAAATGAACAAATGAACAAATGAACAAATGAACAAATGAACAAATGAACAAATGAACAAATGAGTGAATAGACAAATGAACGACTGAACAAATGAACAAATGAACGAATGAACAAATGAACAAATGAACAAATGAACAAATGAACAAATGAACAAACGAACGAATGAACAAATGAACAAATGAACAAATGAACAAATTGATCAAATGATCAAATGAACAAAGGAACAAATGAACAAATGAACAAATGAACAAATGAACAAATGGACAAATGAAGAAATGAACATATGAACAAATGAACAAATGAACAAATGAACAAATGAACAAATGAACATATGAACAAATGAACGAAGGAACAAATGAACAAATGAACAAATGAACAACTGAACGAATGGACAAATGAACGAATGAACAAATGAACAAATGAACAAATGAACAAATGAACAAATGAACAAATGAACAAATGAACAAATGAACAAATGAACAATTGGACAATTGGACAAATGGACAAATGGACAAATGAACAAATGAACAAATGGACAAATGGACAAATGGACAAATGGGCAAATGGACAAATGAACAAATGAACAAAAGAACAAATGAAGAAATGAACAAATGAACAAATGAACAAATGAACAAATGAACAAATGAACAAATGAACAAATGTACAAATGTACAAATGAACAAATGAACAAATGAACAAATGAACAAATGAACAAATGAACAAATGAACAAATGAACGAATGAACGTATGAACGAATGGACAAATGAACAAATGAACAAATGAACAAATGAACAAATGAACGAATGAACAAATGAACAAACGAACAAACGAACAAATGTACAAATGGACAAAGGAACAAATGAACAAATGAACAAATGAAGAAATGAAGAAATGAAGAAATGAAGAAATGAAGAAATGAAGAAATGAAGAAATGAAGAAATGAAGAAATGAAGAAATGAAGAAATGAAGAAATGAAGAAATGAAGAAATGAAGAAATGAAGAAATGAAGAAATGAAGAAATGAAGAAATGAACAAATAAACAAATGAACAAATGAACATATGAACAAATGAACAAATGAACAAATGAACAAATGAACAAATGAACAAATGAACAAATGAACAAATGGACAAATGAACAAATGAACAAATGAACAAATGAACAAATGAACAAATGAACAAATGAACAAATGAACACATGAACAAATGAAAAAATGAACAAATGAACAAATGAACAAATGAACAAATGAACAAATGAACAAATGAACAAATGAACAAATGAACAAATGAACAAATGAACAAATGAACAAAGGAACAAATGAACAAATGAACAAATGAACAAATGCACAAATGAACAAATGGACAAATGGACAAATGGACAAATGAACAAATGGACAAATGAACAAATGAACAAATGAACAAATGAACAAATGAACAAATGAACAAATGAGTGAATAGACAAATGAACGACTGAACAAATGAACAAATGAACGAATGAACAAATGGACAAATGAACAAATGAACAAATGAACAAATGAACAAATGAACAAATGAACAAATGAGCAAATGAACAAGTGGACAAATGGGCAAATGGGCAAATGTACAAATTAACAAATGAACAAATGAACAAATGAACAAATGAACAAATGAACAAATGAACAAATGAACAAATGAACAATTGAACAAATGAACAAATGAACAAATGAACAAATGAACAAATGAACAAGTGAACAAATGAACGAATGGACAAATGAACAAATGGACAAATGAACAAATGAACAAATGAACAAATGAACAAATGAACAAATGAACAAATGAACAAATGAACAAATGAACAAATGAACAAATGAACAAATGAACAAATGAACAAATGAACATATGAACAAATGAACAACTGAACAAATGAACAACTGAACGAATGAACAAATGAACGAATGGACAAATTAACGAATGTACAAGTGAACAAATGTACAAATGAACAAATGAACAAATGAACAAACGAACAAACGAACAAACGAACAAACGAACAAACGAACAATCGAACAAACGAACAAACGAACAATTGAACAAATGAACAAATGGACAAATGGACAAATGGACAAATGGACAAATGGACAAATGGACAAATGGACAAATGGACAAATGGACAAATGAACAAATGAACAAATGAACAAATGAACAAATGAACAAATGAACAAATGAACAAATGAACAAATGAACAAATGAACAAATGAACAAATGAACAAATGAACAAATGAACGAATGAACGAATGAACGAATGAACGAATGAACGAATGAACGAATGAACAAATGAACAAATGAACAAATGAACAAATGGACAAATGGACAAATGGACAAATGGACAAATGGACAAATGGACAAATGAACAAATGAAGAAATGAACAAATGAAGAAATGAACAATTGAACGAATGAACGAATGAACGAATGAACCAATGAACGAATGAACCAATGAACGAATGAACAAATGAACAAATGAACAAATGAACAAATGAACAAATGAACAAATGAACAAATGAACAAATGAACAAATGAACAAATGAACAAATGAACAAATGAACAAATGAACAAATGAACAAATGAACAAATGAAAAATGAACAAATGAACAAATGAACAAATGAACAAATGAACAAATGAACAAATGAACAAATGATCAAATGAACAAATGAACAAATGAACAAATGAACAAATGAACAAATGAACAAATTGATCAAATGATCAAATGAACAAATGAACAAGCGAACAAATGAACAAGTGAAAAAATGAACAAATGAACAAATGAAAAAATGAACAAATGAACAAATGAACAAATGAACAAATGAACAAATGAACAAATGAACAAATGAACAAATGAACAAATGAACAAATGAACAAATGAACAAATGAACAAATGAACAAATGAACAAATGAACAAATGAACAAATGAACAGATGAACAAATGAACAAATGAACAAATGAACGAATGAACAAATGAACAAATGAACAAATGAACAAATGAACAAATGAACAAATGAACAAATGAACAAATGAACAAATGGACAAATGAACGAATGAACGAATGAACGAATGAACAAATGAACAAATGAACAAATGAACAAATGAACAAACGAACAAACGAACAAACGAACAAACGAACAAACGAACAAACGAACAAACGAACAAACGAACAAACGAACAAATGAACAAATGGACAAATGGACAAATGGACAAATGAACAAATGAACAAATGAACAAATGAACAAATGAACAAAGGAACAAATGAACAAATGAACAAATGAACAAATGCACAAATGAACAAATGGACAAATGGACAAATGGACAAATGAACAAATGGACAAATGAACAAATGAACAAATGAACAAATGAACAAATGAACAAATGAACAAATGAGTGAATAGACAAATGAACGACTGAACAAATGAACAAATGAACGAATGAACAAATGGACAAATGAACAAATGAACAAACGAACGAATGAACAAATGAACAAATGAACAAATGAACAAATGAACAAATGAACAAATGAACAAATGAACAAATGAACAAATGGACAAATGAACAAATGAACAAATGAACAAATGAACAAATGAACAAATGAACAAATGAACAAATGAACAAATGAACAAATGAACAAATGAACAAATGGACAAATGGACAAATGAACAAATGGACAAATAGACAAATGGACAAATGAACAAATGAACAAATGAACAAATGAACAAATGAACAAATGAAACAATGAACAAATGAACGAATGAACAAATGAACAAATGAACAAATGAACAAATGAACAAATGAACAAATGAACATATGAACAAATGAACAAATGAACAACTGAACAAATGAACAACTGAACGAATGAACAAATGAACGAATGGATAAATGAACGAATGTACAAGTGAACAAATGTACAAATGAACAAATGAACAAATGAACAAATGAACAAATGAACAAATGAACAAATGAACAAATGAACAAATGAACAAATGAACAAATGAACAAATGGACAAATGAACAAATGAACAAATGAACAAATGAACAAATGAACAAATGAACAAATGAACAAATGAACAAATGAACATATGAACAAATGAACAAATGAACAAATGAACAAATGAACAAATGAACAAATGAACAAATGAACAAATGAACAAATGAACAAATGAACAAATGAACAAATGAACAAATGAACAAATGAACAAATGAACAAATGAACAAATGAACAAATGAACAAATGAACAAATGAACAAATGAACGAATGAACGAATGAACGAATGAACGAATGAACGAATGAACGAATGAACGAATGAACAAATGAACAAATGAACAAATGAACAAATGGACAAATGGACAAATGGACAAATGGACAAATGGACAAATGGACAAATGGACAAATGAACAAATGAAGAAATGAACAAATGAAGAAATGAACAATTGAACGAATGAACGAATGAACGAATGAACCAATGAACGAATGAACCAATGAACGAATGAACAAATGAACAAATGAACAAATGAACAAATGAACAAATGAACAAATGAACAAATGAACAAATGAACAAATGAACAAATGAACAAATGAACAAATGAACAAATGAACAAATGAAAAATGAACAAATGAACAAATGAACAAATGAACAAATGAACAAATGAACAAATGAACAAATGAACAAATGATCAAATGAACAAATGAACAAATGAACAAATGAACAAATGAACAAATGAACAAATTGATCAAATGATCAAATGAACAAATGAACAAGCGAACAAATGAACAAGTGAAAAAATGAACAAATGAACAAATGAAAAAATGAACAAATGAACAAATGAACAAATGAACAAATGAACAAATGAACAAATGAACAAATGAACAAATGAACAAATGAACAAATGGACAAATGGACAAATGGGCAAATGGGCAAATGAACAAATGAACAAAAGAACAAATGAAGAAATGAACAAATGAACAAATGAACAAATGAACAAATGAACAAATGAACAAATGAACAAATGAACAAATGTACAAATGAACAAATGAACAAATGAACAAATGAACAAATGAACAAATGAACAAATGAACAAATGTACAATTGAACAAATGAACAAGTGAACAAATGAACATATGAACAAATGAACAAATGAACAAATGAACAAATGAACAAATGAACGAATGAACGAATGAACGAATGAACGAATGAACGAATGAACAAATGAACATATGAACAAATGAACAAATGAACAAATGGACAAATGGACAAATGGACAAATGGACAAATGGACAAATGGACAAATGAACAAATGAACAAATGAACAAATGAACAAATGAACAATTGAACAAATGAACAAATGAACAAATGAACAAATGAACAAATGAACAAGTGAACAAATGAACGAATGGACAAATGAACAAATGGACAAATGAACAAATGAACAAATGAACAAATGAACAAATGAACAAATGAACAAATGAACAAATGAACAAATGAACAAATGAACAAATGAGCGAATAGACAAATGAACAAATGAACAAATGAACAAATGAACAAATGAACAAATGAACAAATGAACAAATGAACAAATGAACAAATGAACAAATGAACAAATGAACAAATGAGTGAATAGACAAATGAACGACTGAACAAATGAACAAATGAACAAATGAACAAATGAACAAATGAACAAATGAACAAATGAACAAATTGATCAAATGATCAAATGAACAAATGAACAAGCGAACAAATGAACAAGTGAAAAAATGAACAAATGGACAAATGAAAAAATGAACAAATGAACAAATGAACAAATGAACAAATGAACAAATGAACAAATGAACAAATGAACAAATGAACAAATGAACAAATGAACAAATGAACAAATGAACAAATGAACAGATGAACAAATGAACAAATGAACAAATGAACAAGCGAACAAATGAACAAGTGAAAAAATGAACAAATGGACAAATGAAAAAATGAACAAATGAACAAATGAACAAATGAACAAATGAACAAATGAACAAATGAACAAATGAACAAATGAACAAATGAACAAATGAACAAATGAACAAATGAAAAATGAACAAATGAACAAATGAACAAATGAACAAATGAACAAATGAACAAATGAACAAATGAACAAATGATCAAATGAACAAATGAACAAATGAACAAATGAACAAATGAACAAATGAACAAATTGATCAAATGATCAAATGAACAAATGAACAAGCGAACAAATGAACAAGTGAAAAAATGAACAAATGGACAAATGAAAAAATGAACAAATGAACAAATGAACAAATGAACATATGAACAAATGAACAAATGAACAAATGAACAAATGAACAGATGAACAAATGAACAGATGAACAAATGAACGAATGAACAAATGAACGAATGAACAAATGAACAAATGAACAAATGATCAAATGAACAAATGAATAAATGAACAAATGGACAAATGAACGAATGAACGAATGAACGAATGAACGAATGAACGAATGAACAAATGAACAAATGAACAAACGAACAAATGAACAAACGAACAAACGAACAAACGAACAAACGAACAAACGAACAAACGAACAAACGAACAAACGAACAAACGAACAAACGAACAAACGAACAAACGAACAAACGAACAATTGAACAAATGAACAAATGGACAAATGGACAAATGGACAAATGGACAAATGGACAAATGGACAAATGGACAAATGGACAAATGAACAAATGAACAATTGAACAAATGAACATATGAACAAATGAACAAATGAACAAATGAACATATGAACAAATGAACAAATGAACAAATGAACAAATGAACAAATGAACAAATGAACAAATGGACAAATGGACAAATGGCCAAATGGACAAATGGACAAATGAACAAATGAACAAATGAACAAATGAACAAATGATCAAATGAACAAATGAACAAATGAGTGAATAGACAAATGAACGACTGAACAAATGAACAAAGGAACGAATGAACAAATGGACGAATGGACAAATGGATAATTGAACAAATGAACAAATGAACAAATGAACAAATGAACAAATGAACAAATGAACAAATGAACAAATGAACAAATGAACAAATGAACAAATGAACAAATGAAGAAATGAAGAAATGAAGAAATGAAGAAATGAAGAAATGAAGAAATGAAGAAATGAACAAATGAACAAATGAACAAATGAACAAATGAACAAATGAACAAATGAACAAATGAACAAATGAACAAATGAACAAATGAACAAATGAACAAATGAACACATGAACAAATGAAAAAATGAACAAATGAACAAATGAACAAATGAACAAATGAACAAATGAACAAATGAACAAATGAACAAATGAATAAATGAACAAATGAACAAATGACCAAGTGAACAAATGAACAAATGAACAAATGAACAAATGAACAAATGAACAAATGAACAAGCGAACAAATGAACAAGTGAACAAGTGAACAAATGAACAGATGAACAAATGAAAAAATGAACAAATGAACAAATGAACAAATGAACAAATGAACAAATGATCAAATGAACAAATGAACAAATGAACAAATGAACAAATGAACAAATGAACTAATGAACAAATGAACAAATGAACAAATGAACAAATGAACAAATGAACAAATGAGCAAATGAACAAGTGGACAAATGGGCAAATGGGCAAATGTACAAATTAACAAATGAACAAATGAACAAATGAACAAATGAACAAATGAACAAATGAACAAATGAACAAATGAACAATTGAACAAATGAACAAATGAACAAATGAACAAATGAACAAATGAACAAGTGAACAAATGAACGAATGGACAAATGAACAAATGGACAAATGAACAAATGAACAAATGAACAAATGAACAAATGAACAAATGAACAAATGAACAAATGAACAAATGAACAAATGAGCGAATAGACAAATGAACAAATGAACAAATGAACAAATGAACAAATGAACAAATGAACAAATGAACAAATGAACAAATGAGTGAATAGACAAATGAACGACTGAACAAATGAACAAATGAACGAATGAACAAATGAACAAATGAACAAATGAACAAATGAACAAATGAACAAACGAACGAATGAACAAATGAACAAATGAACAAATGAACAAATTGATCAAATGATCAAATGAACAAAGGAACAAATGAACAAATGAACAAATGAACAAATGAACAAATGGACAAATGAAGAAATGAACATATGAACAAATGAACAAATGAACAAATGAACAAATGAACAAATGAACAAATGAACATATGAACAAATGAACGAAGGAACAAATGAACAAATGAACAAATGAACAACTGAACGAATGGACAAATGAACGAATGAACAAATGAACAAATGAACAAATGAACAAATGAACAAATGAACAAATGAACAAATGAACAAATGAACAATTGGACAATTGGACAAATGGACAAATGGACAAATGAACAAATGAACAAATGGACAAATGGACAAATGGACAAATGGGCAAATGGACAAATGAACAAATGAACAAAAGAACAAATGAAGAAATGAACAAATGAACAAATGAACAAATGAACAAATGAACAAATGAACAAATGAACAAATGTACAAATGTACAAATGAACAAATGAACAAATGAACAAATGAACAAATGAACAAATGAACAAATGAACAAATGAACGAATGAACGTATGAACGAATGGACAAATGAACAAATGAACAAATGAACAAATGAACAAATGAACGAATGAACAAATGAACAAACGAACAAACGAACAAATGTACAAATGGACAAAGGAACAAATGAACAAATGAACAAATGAACAAATGAAGAAATGAAGAAATGAAGAAATGAAGAAATGAAGAAATGAAGAAATGAAGAAATGAAGAAATGAAGAAATGAAGAAATGAAGAAATGAAGAAATGAAGAAATGAAGAAATGAAGAAATGAAGAAATGAAGAAATGAACAAATAAACAAATGAACAAATGAACATATGAACAAATGAACAAATGAACAAATGAACAAATGAACAAATGAACAAATGAACAAATGAACAAATGAACAAATGAACAAATGAACAAATGAACAAATGAACAAATGAACAAATGAACAAATGAACAAATGAACAAATGAACAAATGAACACATGAACAAATGAAAAAATGAACAAATGAACAAATGAACAAATGAACAAATGAACAAATGAACAAATGAACAAATGAACAAATGAACAAATGAACAAATGAACAAATGAACAAATGAACAAATGAACAAATGAACAAATGAACAAAGGAACAAATGAACAAATGAACAAATGAACAAATGCACAAATGAACAAATGGACAAATGGACAAATGGACAAATGAACAAATGGACAAATGAACAAATGAACAAATGAACAAATGAACAAATGAACAAATGAACAAATGAGTGAATAGACAAATGAACGACTGAACAAATGAACAAATGAACGAATGAACAAATGGACAAATGAACAAATGAACAAATGAACAAATGAACAAATGAACAAATGAACAAATGAGCAAATGAACAAGTGGACAAATGGGCAAATGGGCAAATGTACAAATTAACAAATGAACAAATGAACAAATGAACAAATGAACAAATGAACAAATGAACAAATGAACAATTGAACAAATGAACAAATGAACAAATGAACAAATGAACAAATGAACAAATGAACAAGTGAACAAATGAACGAATGGACAAATGAACAAATGGACAAATGAACAAATGAACAAATGAACAAATGAACAAATGAACAAATGAACAAATGAACAAATGAACAAATGAACAAATGAACAAATGAACAAATGAACAAATGAACAAATGAACATATGAACAAATGAACAACTGAACAAATGAACAACTGAACGAATGAACAAATGAACGAATGGACAAATTAACGAATGTACAAGTGAACAAATGTACAAATGAACAAATGAACAAATGAACAAATGAACAAATGAACAAATGAACAAATGAACAAATGAACAAATGAACAAATGAACAAATGGACAAATGAACAAATGAACAAATGAACAAATGAACAAATGAACAAATGAACAAATGAACAAATGAACAAATGAACATATGAACAAATGAACAAATGAACAAATGAACAAATGAACAAATGAACAAATGAACAAATGAACAAATGAACAAATGAACAAATGAACAAATGAACAAATGAACAAATGAACAAATGAACAAATGAACAAATGAACAAATGAACGAATGAACGAATGAACGAATGAACGAATGAACGAATGAACGAATGAACAAATGAACAAATGAACAAATGAACAAATGGACAAATGGACAAATGGACAAATGGACAAATGGACAAATGGACAAATGGACAAATGGACAAATGGACAAATGAACAAATGAAGAAATGAACAATTGAACGAATGAACGAATGAACGAATGAACCAATGAACGAATGAACCAATGAACGAATGAACAAATGAACAAATGAACAAATGAACAAATGAACAAATGAACAAATGAACAAATGAACAAATGAACAAATGAACAAATGAACAAATGAACAAATGAACAAATGAACAAATGAACAAATGAAAAATGAACAAATGAACAAATGAACAAATGAACAAATGAACAAATGAACAAATGATCAAATGAACAAATGAACAAATGAACAAATGAACAAATGAACAAATGAACAAATTGATCAAATGATCAAATGAACAAATGAACAAGCGAACAAATGAACAAGTGAAAAAATGAACAAATGAACAAATGAAAAAATGAACAAATGAACAAATGAACAAATGAACAAATGAACAAATGAACAAATGAACAAATGAACAAATGAACAAATGAACAAATGAACAAATGGACAAATGAACAAATGAACAAATGAACAAATGGACAAATGAACAAATGAACAAATGGACAAATGGACAAATGAACAAATGAACAAATGAACAAATGAACAAATGAACAAATGAACAAATGAACAAATGAACAAATGAACATATGAACAAATGAACAACTGAACGAATGAACAACTGAACGAATGAACAAATGTACAAGTGAACAAATGTACAAATGAACAAATGAACAAATGAACAAATGAACAAATGAACAAATGAACAAATGAACAAATGAACAAATGAACAAATGGACAAATGAACAAATGAACAAATGAACAAATGAACAAATGAACAAATGAACAAATGAACAAATGAACAAATGAACATATGAACAAATGAACAAATGAACAAATGAACAAATGAACAAATGAACAAATGAACAAATGAACAAATGAACAAATGAACAAATGAACAAATGAACAAATGAACAAATGAACAAATGAACAAATGAACAAATGAACAAATGAACAAATGAACAAATGATCAAATGAACAAATGAACAAATGAACAAATGAACAAATGAACGAATGAACGAATGAACGAATGAACGAATGAACGAATGAACGAATGAACGAATGAACGAATGAACAAATGAACAAATGAACAAATGAACAAATGGACAAATGGACAAATGGACAAATGGACAAATGGACAAATGGACAAATGAACAAATGAAGAAATGAACAATTGAACGAATGAACGAATGAACGAATGAACCAATGAACGAATGAACCAATGAACGAATGAACAAATGAACAAATGAACAAATGAACAAATGAACAAATGAACAAATGAACAAACGAACAAATGAACAAATGAACAAATGAACAAATGAACAAATGAACAAATGAACAAATGAACAAATGAAAAATGAACAAATGAACAAATGAACAAATGAACAAATGAACAAATGAACAAATGAACAAATGAACAAATGATCAAATGAACAAATGAACAAATGAACAAATGAACAAATGAACAAATGAACAAATTGATCAAATGATCAAATGAACAAATGAACAAGCGAACAAATGAACAAGTGAAAAAATGAACAAATGGACAAATGAAAAAATGAACAAATGAACAAATGAACAAATGAACAAATGAACAAATGAACAAATGAACAAATGAACAAATGAACAAATGAACAAATGAACAAATGAACAAATGAACAGATGAACAAATGAACAGATGAACAAATGAACGAATGAACAAATGAACGAATGAACAAATGAACAAATGAACAAATGATCAAATGAACAAATGAATAAATGAACAAATGGACAAATGAACGAATGAACGAATGAACGAATGAACGAATGAACGAATGAACGAATGAACAAATGAACAAATGAACAAACGAACAAATGAACAAACGAACAAACGAACAAACGAACAAACGAACAAACGAACAAACGAACAAACGAACAAACGAGCAAACGAACAAACGAACAAACGAACAAACGAACAATTGAACAAATGAACAAATGGACAAATGGACAAATGGACAAATGGACAAATGGACAAATGGACAAATGGACAAATGGACAAATGAACAAATGAACAATTGAACAAATGAACATATGAACAAATGAACAAATGAACAAATGAACATATGAACAAATGAACAAATGAACAAATGAACAAATGAACAAATGAACAAATGAACAAATGTACAAATGGACAAATGGCCAAATGGACAAATGGACAAATGAACAAATGAACAAATGAACAAATGAACAAATGATCAAATGAACAAATGAACAAATGAGTGAATAGACAAATGAACGACTGAACAAATGAACAAAGGAACGAATGAACAAATGGACGAATGGACAAATGGATAATTGAACAAATGAACAAATGAACAAATGAACAAATGAACAAATGAACAAATGAACAAATGAACAAATGAACAAATGAACAAATGAACAAATGAAGAAATGAAGAAATGAAGAAATGAAGAAATGAAGAAATGAAGAAATGAAGAAATGAACAAATGAACAAATGAACAAATGAACAAATGAACAAATGAACAAATGAACAAATGAACAAATGAACAAATGAACAAATGAACAAATGAACAAATGAACACATGAACAAATGAAAAAATGAACAAATGAACAAATGAACAAATGAACAAATGAACAAATGAACAAATGAACAAATGAACAAATGAACAAATGAATAAATGAACAAATGAACAAATGACCAAGTGAACAAATGAACAAATGAACAAATGAACAAATGAACAAGCGAACAAATGAACAAGTGAACAAGTGAACAAATGAACAGATGAACAAATGAAAAAATGAACAAATGAACAAATGAACAAATGAACAAATGAACAAATGATCAAATGAACAAATGAACAAATGAACAAATGAACAAATGAACAAATGAACTAATGAACAAATGAACAAATGAACAAATGAACAAATGAACAAATGAACAAATGAGCAAATGAACAAGTGGACAAATGGGCAAATGGGCAAATGTACAAATTAACAAATGAACAAATGAACAAATGAACAAATGAACAAATGAACAAATGAACAAATGAACAAATGAACAATTGAACAAATGAACAAATGAACAAATGAACAAATGAACAAATGAACAAGTGAACAAATGAACGAATGGACAAATGAACAAATGGACAAATGAACAAATGAACAAATGAACAAATGAACAAATGAACAAATGAACAAATGAACAAATGAACAAATGAGCGAATAGACAAATGAACAAATGAACAAATGAACAAATGAACAAATGAACAAATGAACAAATGAACAAATGAACAAATGAACAAATGAACAAATGAGTGAATAGACAAATGAACGACTGAACAAATGAACAAATGAACGAATGAACAAATGAACAAATGAACAAATGAACAAATGAACAAATGAACAAACGAACGAATGAACAAATGAACAAATGAACAAATGAACAAATTGATCAAATGATCAAATGAACAAAGGAACAAATGAACAAATGAACAAATGAACAAATGAACAAATGGACAAATGAAGAAATGAACATATGAACAAATGAACAAATGAACAAATGAACAAATGAACAAATGAACATATGAACAAATGAACGAAGGAACAAATGAACAAATGAACAACTGAACAACTGAACGAATGGACAAATGAACGAATGAACAAATGAACAAATGAACAAATGAACAAATGAACAAATGAACAAATGAACAAATGAACAAATGAACAAATGAACAATTGGACAATTGGACAAATGGACAAATGGACAAATGAACAAATGAACGAATGAACAAATGGACGAATGGACAAATGGATAATTGAACAAATGAACAAATGAACAAATGAACAAATGAACAAATGAACAAATGAACAAATGAACAAATGAACAAATGAACAAATGAACAAATGAACAAATGAAGAAATGAAGAAATGAAGAAATGAAGAAATGAAGAAATGAAGAAATGAAGAAATGAACAAATGAACAAATGAACAAATGAACAAATGAACAAATGAACAAATGAACAAATGAACAAATGAACAAATGAACAAATGAACAAATGAACAAATGAACACATGAACAAATGAAAAAATGAACAAATGAACAAATGAACAAATGAACAAATGAACAAATGAACAAATGAACAAATGAACAAATGAACAAATGAATAAATGAACAAATGAACAAATGACCAAGTGAACAAATGAACAAATGAACAAATGAACAAATGAACAAATGAACAAATGAACAAGCGAACAAATGAACAAGTGAACAAGTGAACAAATGAACAGATGAACAAATGAAAAAATGAACAAATGAACAAATGAACAAATGAACAAATGAACAAATGATCAAATGAACAAATGAACAAATGAACAAATGAACAAATGAACAAATGAACTAATGAACAAATGAACAAATGAACAAATGAACAAATGAACAAATGAACAAATGAGCAAATGAACAAGTGGACAAATGGGCAAATGGGCAAATGTACAAATTAACAAATGAACAAATGAACAAATGAACAAATGAACAAATGAACAAATGAACAAATGAACAAATGAACAATTGAACAAATGAACAAATGAACAAATGAACAAATGAACAAATGAACAAGTGAACAAATGAACGAATGGACAAATGAACAAATGGACAAATGAACAAATGAACAAATGAACAAATGAACAAATGAACAAATGAACAAATGAACAAATGAACAAATGAACAAATGAGCGAATAGACAAATGAACAAATGAACAAATGAACAAATGAACAAATGAACAAATGAACAAATGAACAAATGAACAAATGAACAAATGAACAAATGAGTGAATAGACAAATGAACGACTGAACAAATGAACAAATGAACGAATGAACAAATGAACAAATGAACAAATGAACAAATGAACAAATGAACAAACGAACGAATGAACAAATGAACAAATGAACAAATGAACAAATTGATCAAATGATCAAATGAACAAAGGAACAAATGAACAAATGAACAAATGAACAAATGAACAAATGGACAAATGAAGAAATGAACATATGAACAAATGAACAAATGAACAAATGAACAAATGAACAAATGAACATATGAACAAATGAACGAAGGAACAAATGAACAAATGAACAAATGAACAACTGAACGAATGGACAAATGAACGAATGAACAAATGAACAAATGAACAAATGAACAAATGAACAAATGAACAAATGAACAAATGAACAAATGAACAAATGAACGAATGAACAAATGAACAAACGAACAAACGAACAAATGTACAAATGGACAAAGGAACAAATGAACAAATGAACAAATGAAGAAATGAAGAAATGAAGAAATGAAGAAATGAAGAAATGAAGAAATGAAGAAATGAAGAAATGAAGAAATGAAGAAATGAAGAAATGAAGAAATGAAGAAATGAAGAAATGAAGAAATGAAGAAATGAAGAAATGAAGAAATGAAGAAATGAAGAAATGAAGAAATGAACAAATAAACAAATGAACAAATGAACATATGAACAAATGAACAAATGAACAAATGAACAAATGAACAAATGAACAAATGAACAAATGAACAAATGAACAAATGAACAAATGAACAAATGAACAAATGAACAAATGAACAAATGAACAAATGAACAAATGAACACATGAACAAATGAAAAAATGAACAAATGAACAAATGAACAAATGAACAAATGAACAAATGAACAAATGAACAAATGAACAAATGAACAAATGAACAAATGAACAAATGAACAAAGGAACAAATGAACAAATGAACAAATGAACAAATGCACAAATGAACAAATGGACAAATGGACAAATGGACAAATGAACAAATGGACAAATGAACAAATGAACAAATGAACAAATGAACAAATGAACAAATGAACAAATGAGTGAATAGACAAATGAACGACTGAACAAATGAACAAATGAACGAATGAACAAATGGACAAATGAACAAATGAACAAATGAACAAATGAACAAATGAACAAATGAACAAATGAGCAAATGAACAAGTGGACAAATGGGCAAATGGGCAAATGTACAAATTAACAAATGAACAAATGAACAAATGAACAAATGAACAAATGAACAAATGAACAAATGAACAAATGAACAATTGAACAAATGAACAAATGAACAAATGAACAAATGAACAAATGAACAAGTGAACAAATGAACGAATGGACAAATGAACAAATGGACAAATGAACAAATGAACAAATGAACAAATGAACAAATGAACAAATGAACAAATGAACAAATGAACAAATGAACAAATGAACAAATGAACAAATGAACAAATGAACAAATGAACATATGAACAAATGAACAACTGAACAAATGAACAACTGAACGAATGAACAAATGAACGAATGGACAAATTAACGAATGTACAAGTGAACAAATGTACAAATGAACAAGTGAAAAAATGAACAAATGAACAAATGAAAAAATGAACAAATGAACAAATGAACAAATGAACAAATGAACAAATGAACAAATGAACAAATGAACAAATGAACAAATGAACAAATGAACAAATGAACAAATGAACAAATGAACAAATGAACAAATGAACAAATGAACAAATGAACAGATGAACAAATGAACAAATGAACAAATGAACGAATGAACAAATGAACAAATGAACAAATGAACAAATGAACAAATGAACAAATGAACAAATGAACAAATGAACAAATGGACAAATGAACGAATGAACGAATGAACGAATGAACAAATGAACAAATGAACAAATGAACAAATGAACAAACGAACAAACGAACAAACGAACAAACGAACAAACGAACAAACGAACAAACGAACAAACGAACAAATGAACAAATGGACAAATGGACAAATGGACAAATGAACAAATGAACAAATGAACAAATGAACAAATGAACAAAGGAACAAATGAACAAATGAACAAATGAACAAATGCACAAATGAACAAATGGACAAATGGACAAATGGACAAATGAACAAATGGACAAATGAACAAATGAACAAATGAACAAATGAACAAATGAACAAATGAACAAATGAGTGAATAGACAAATGAACGACTGAACAAATGAACAAATGAACGAATGAACAAATGGACAAATGAACAAATGAACAAACGAACGAATGAACAAATGAACAAATGAACAAATGAACATATGAACAAATGAACAACTGAACAAATGAACAACTGAACGAATGAACAAATGAACGAATGGACAAATTAACGAATGTACAAGTGAACAAATGTACAAATGAACAAATGAACAAATGAACAAACGAACAAACGAACAAACGAACAAACGAACAAACGAACAAACGAACAAACGAACAAACGAACAATTGAACAAATGAACAAATGGACAAATGGACAAATGGACAAATGGACAAATGGACAAATGGACAAATGGACAAATGGACAAATGGACAAATGAACAAATGAACAAATGAACAAATGAACAAATGAACAAATGAACAAATGAACAAATGAACAAATGAACAAATGAACAAATGAACAAATGAACAAATGAACAAATGAACGAATGAACGAATGAACGAATGAACGAATGAACGAATGAACGAATGAACAAATGAACAAATGAACAAATGAACAAATGGACAAATGGACAAATGGACAAATGGACAAATGGACAAATGGACAAATGAACAAATGAAGAAATGAACAAATGAAGAAATGAACAATTGAACGAATGAACGAATGAACGAATGAACCAATGAACGAATGAACCAATGAACGAATGAACAAATGAACAAATGAACAAATGAACAAATGAACAAATGAACAAATGAACAAATGAACAAATGAACAAATGAACAAATGAACAAATGAACAAATGAACAAATGAACAAATGAACAAATGAAAAATGTACAAATGAACAAATGAACAAATGAACAAATGAACAAATGAACAAATGAACAAATGAACAAATGATCAAATGAACAAATGAACAAATGAACAAATGAACAAATGAACAAATGAACAAATTGATCAAATGATCAAATGAACAAATGAACAAGCGAACAAATGAACAAGTGAAAAAATGAACAAATGAACAAATGAAAAAATGAACAAATGAACAAATGAACAAATGAACAAATGAACAAATGAACAAATGAACAAATGAACAAATGAACAAATGAACAAATGAACAAATGAACAAATGAACAAATGAACAAATGAACAAATGAACAAATGAACAAATGAACAGATGAACAAATGAACAAATGAACAAATGAACGAATGAACAAATGAACAAATGAACAAATGAACAAATGAACAAATGAACAAATGAACAAATGAACAAATGAACAAATGGACAAATGAACGAATGAACGAATGAACGAATGAACAAATGAACAAATGAACAAATGAACAAATGAACAAACGAACAAACGAACAAACGAACAAACGAACAAACGAACAAACGAACAAACGAACAAACGAACAAATGAACAAATGGACAAATGGACAAATGGACAAATGAACAAATGAACAAATGAACAAATGAACAAATGAACAAAGGAACAAATGAACAAATGAACAAATGAACAAATGCACAAATGAACAAATGGACAAATGGACAAATGGACAAATGAACAAATGGACAAATGAACAAATGAACAAATGAACAAATGAACAAATGAACAAATGAACAAATGAGTGAATAGACAAATGAACGACTGAACAAATGAACAAATGAACGAATGAACAAATGGACAAATGAACAAATGAACAAACGAACGAATGAACAAATGAACAAATGAACAAATGAACATATGAACAAATGAACAACTGAACAAATGAACAACTGAACGAATGAACAAATGAACGAATGGACAAATTAACGAATGTACAAGTGAACAAATGTACAAATGAACAAATGAACAAATGAACAAACGAACAAACGAACAAACGAACAAACGAACAAACGAACAAACGAACAAACGAACAAACGAACAATTGAACAAATGAACAAATGGACAAATGGACAAATGGACAAATGGACAAATGGACAAATGGACAAATGGACAAATGGACAAATGGACAAATGAACAAATGAACAAATGAACAAATGAACAAATGAACAAATGAACAAATGAACAAATGAACAAATGAACAAATGAACAAATGAACAAATGAACAAATGAACAAATGAACGAATGAACGAATGAACGAATGAACGAATGAACGAATGAACGAATGAACAAATGAACAAATGAACAAATGAACAAATGGACAAATGGACAAATGGACAAATGGACAAATGGACAAATGGACAAATGAACAAATGAAGAAATGAACAAATGAAGAAATGAACAATTGAACGAATGAACGAATGAACGAATGAACCAATGAACGAATGAACCAATGAACGAATGAACAAATGAACAAATGAACAAATGAACAAATGAACAAATGAACAAATGAACAAATGAACAAATGAACAAATGAACAAATGAACAAATGAACAAATGAACAAATGAACAAATGAACAAATGAAAAATGTACAAATGAACAAATGAACAAATGAACAAATGAACAAATGAACAAATGAACAAATGAACAAATGATCAAATGAACAAATGAACAAATGAACAAATGAACAAATGAACAAATGAACAAATTGATCAAATGATCAAATGAACAAATGAACAAGCGAACAAATGAACAAGTGAAAAAATGAACAAATGAACAAATGAAAAAATGAACAAATGAACAAATGAACAAATGAACAAATGAACAAATGAACAAATGAACAAATGAACAAATGAACAAATGAACAAATGAACAAATGAACAAATGAACAAATGAACAAATGAACAAATGAACAAATGAACAAATGAACAAATGAACAAATGAACAGATGAACAAATGAACAAATGAACAAATGAACGAATGAACAAATGAACAAATGAACAAATGAACAAATGAACAAATGAACAAATGAACAAATGAACAAATGAACAAATGGACAAATGAACGAATGAACGAATGAACGAATGAACAAATGAACAAATGAACAAATGAACAAATGAACAAACGAACAAACGAACAAACGAACAAACGAACAAACGAACAAACGAACAAACGAACAAACGAACAAATGAACAAATGGACAAATGGACAAATGGACAAATGAACAAATGAACAAATGAACAAATGAACAAATGAACAAAGGAACAAATGAACAAATGAACAAATGAACAAATGCACAAATGAACAAATGGACAAATGGACAAATGGACAAATGAACAAATGGACAAATGAACAAATGAACAAATGAACAAATGAACAAATGAACAAATGAACAAATGAGTGAATAGACAAATGAACGACTGAACAAATGAACAAATGAACGAATGAACAAATGGACAAATGAACAAATGAACAAACGAACGAATGAACAAATGAACAAATGAACAAATGAACAAATGAACAAATGAACAAATGAACAAATGAACAAATGAACAAATGGACAAATGAACAAATGAACAAATGAACAAATGAACAAATGAACAAATGAACAAATGAACAAATGAACAAATGAACAAATGAACAAATGAACAAATGAACAAATGGACAAATGGACAAATGAACAAATGGACAAATAGACAAATGGACAAATGAACAAATGAACAAATGAACAAATGAACAAATGAACAAATGAACCAATGAACAAATGAACGAATGAACAAATGAACAAATGAACAAATGAACAAATGAACAAATGAACAAATGAACATATGAACAAATGAACAAATGAACAACTGAACAAATGAACAACTGAACGAATGAACAAATGAACGAATGGATAAATGAACGAATGTACAAGTGAACAAATGTACAAATGAACAAATGAACAAATGAACAAATGAACAAATGAACAAATGAACAAATGAACAAATGAACAAATGAACAAATGAACAAATGGACAAATGAACAAATGAACAAATGAACAAATGAACAAATGAACAAATGAACAAATGAACAAATGAACAAATGAACATATGAACAAATGAACAAATGAACAAATGAACAAATGAACAAATGAACAAATGAACAAATGAACAAATGAACAAATGAACAAATGAACAAATGAACAAATGAACAAATGAACAAATGAACAAATGAACAAATGAACAAATGAACAAATGAACGAATGAACGAATGAACGAATGAACGAATGAACGAATGAACGAATGAACGAATGAACAAATGAACAAATGAACAAATGGACAAATGGACAAATGGACAAATGGACAAATGGACAAATGGACAAATGGACAAATGAACAAATGAAGAAATGAACAAATGAAGAAATGAACAATTGAACGAATGAACGAATGAACGAATGAACCAATGAACGAATGAACCAATGAACGAATGAACAAATGAACAAATGAACAAATGAACAAATGAACAAATGAACAAATGAACAAATGAACAAATGAACAAATGAACAAATGAACAAATGAACAAATGAACAAATGAAAAATGAACAAATGAACAAATGAACAAATGAACAAATGAACAAATGAACAAATGAACAAATGAACAAATGATCAAATGAACAAATGAACAAATGAACAAATGAACAAATGAACAAATGAACAAATTGATCAAATGATCAAATGAACAAATGAACAAGCGAACAAATGAACAAGTGAAAAAATGAACAAATGAACAAATGAAAAAATGAACAAATGAACAAATGAACAAATGAACAAATGAACAAATGAACAAATGAACAAATGAACAAATGAACAAATGAACAAATGGACAAATGGACAAATGGGCAAATGGGCAAATGAACAAATGAACAAAAGAACAAATGAAGAAATGAACAAATGAACAAATGAACAAATGAACAAATGAACAAATGAACAAATGAACAAATGAACAAATGTACAAATGAACAAATGAACAAATGAACAAATGAACAAATGAACAAATGAACAAATGAACAAATGTACAATTGAACAAATGAACAAGTGAACAAATGAACATATGAACAAATGAACAAATGAACAAATGAACAAATGAACAAATGAACGAATGAACGAATGAACGAATGAACGAATGAACGAATGAACAAATGAACATATGAACAAATGAACAAATGAACAAATGGACAAATGGACAAATGGACAAATGGACAAATGGACAAATGGACAAATGAACAAATGAACAAATGAACAAATGAACAAATGAACAATTGAACAAATGAACAAATGAACAAATGAACAAATGAACAAATGAACAAGTGAACAAATGAACGAATGGACAAATGAACAAATGGACAAATGAACAAATGAACAAATGAACAAATGAACAAATGAACAAATGAACAAATGAACAAATGAACAAATGAACAAATGAACAAATGAGCGAATAGACAAATGAACAAATGAACAAATGAACAAATGAACAAATGAACAAATGAACAAATGAACAAATGAACAAATGAGTGAATAGACAAATGAACGACTGAACAAATGAACAAATGAACAAATGAACAAATGAACAAATGAACAAATGAACAAATGAACAAATTGATCAAATGATCAAATGAACAAATGAACAAGCGAACAAATGAACAAGTGAAAAAATGAACAAATGGACAAATGAAAAAATGAACAAATGAACAAATGAACAAATGAACAAATGAACAAATGAACAAATGAACAAATGAACAAATGAACAAATGAACAAATGAACAAATGAACAAATGAACAAATGAACAGATGAACAAATGAACAAATGAACAAATGAACAAGCGAACAAATGAACAAGTGAAAAAATGAACAAATGGACAAATGAAAAAATGAACAAATGAACAAATGAACAAATGGACAACTGAACGAATGAACGAATGAACGAATGAACAAATGAACAAATGAACAAATGAACAAATGAACAAACGAACAAACGAACAAACGAACAAACGAACAAACGAACAAACGAACAAACGAACAAACGAACAAACGAACAAACGAACAAACGAACAAACGAACAATTGAACAAATGAACAAATGGACAAATGGACAAATGGACAAATGGACAAATGGACAAATGGACAAATGGACAAATGGACAAATGAACAAATGAACAATTGAACAAATGAACAAATGAACAAATGAACATATGAACAAATGAACAAATGAACAAATGAACAAATGAACAAATGAACAAATGGACAAATGGACAAATGGCCAAATGGACAAATGGACAAATGAACAAATGAACAAATGAACAAATGAACAAATGATCAAATGAACAAATGAACAAATGAGTGAATAGACAAATGAACGACTGAACAAATGAACAAAGGAACGAATGAACAAATGGACGAATGGACAAATGAACAAATGAACAAATGAACAAATGAACAAATGAACAAATGAACAAATGAACAAATGAACAAATGAACAAATGAACAAATGAACAAATGAACAAATGAACAAATGAACAAATGAACAAATGAACAAATGAACAAATGAACAAATGAACAAATGAACAGATGAACAAATGAACAAATGAACAAATGAACGAATGAACAAATGAACAAATGAACAAATGAACAAATGAACAAATGAACAAATGAACAAATGAACAAATGAACAAATGGACAAATGAACGAATGAACGAATGAACGAATGAACAAATGAACAAATGAACAAATGAACAAATGAACAAACGAACAAACGAACAAACGAACAAACGAACAAACGAACAAACGAACAAACGAACAAACGAACAAATGAACAAATGGACAAATGGACAAATGGACAAATGAACAAATGAACAAATGAACAAATGAACAAATGAACAAAGGAACAAATGAACAAATGAACAAATGAACAAATGCACAAATGAACAAATGGACAAATGGACAAATGGACAAATGAACAAATGGACAAATGAACAAATGAACAAATGAACAAATGAACAAATGAACAAATGAACAAATGAGTGAATAGACAAATGAACGACTGAACAAATGAACAAATGAACGAATGAACAAATGGACAAATGAACAAATGAACAAACGAACGAATGAACAAATGAACAAATGAACAAATGAACAAATGAACAAATGAACAAATGAACAAATGAACAAATGAACAAATGGACAAATGAACAAATGAACAAATGAACAAATGAACAAATGAACAAATGAACAAATGAACAAATGAACAAATGAACAAATGAACAAATGAACAAATGAACAAATGGACAAATGGACAAATGAACAAATGGACAAATAGACAAATGGACAAATGAACAAATGAACAAATGAACAAATGAACAAATGAACAAATGAACCAATGAACAAATGAACGAATGAACAAATGAACAAATGAACAAATGAACAAATGAACAAATGAACAAATGAACATATGAACAAATGAACAAATGAACAACTGAACAAATGAACAACTGAACGAATGAACAAATGAACGAATGGATAAATGAACGAATGTACAAGTGAACAAATGTACAAATGAACAAATGAACAAATGAACAAATGAACAAATGAACAAATGAACAAATGAACAAATGAACAAATGAACAAATGAACAAATGGACAAATGAACAAATGAACAAATGAACAAATGAACAAATGAACAAATGAACAAATGAACAAATGAACAAATGAACATATGAACAAATGAACAAATGAACAAATGAACAAATGAACAAATGAACAAATGAACAAATGAACAAATGAACAAATGAACAAATGAACAAATGAACAAATGAACAAATGAACAAATGAACAAATGAACAAATGAACAAATGAACAAATGAACGAATGAACGAATGAACGAATGAACGAATGAACGAATGAACGAATGAACGAATGAACAAATGAACAAATGGACAAATGGACAAATGGACAAATGGACAAATGGACAAATGGACAAATGGACAAATGAACAAATGAAGAAATGAACAAATGAAGAAATGAACAATTGAACGAATGAACGAATGAACGAATGAACCAATGAACGAATGAACCAATGAACGAATGAACAAATGAACAAATGAACAAATGAACAAATGAACAAATGAACAAATGAACAAATGAACAAATGAACAAATGAACAAATGAACAAATGAACAAATGAACAAATGAACAAATGAACAAATGAAAAATGAACAAATGAACAAATGAACAAATGAACAAATGAACAAATGAACAAATGAACAAATGAACAAATGATCAAATGAACAAATGAACAAATGAACAAATGAACAAATGAACAAATGAACAAATTGATCAAATGATCAAATGAACAAATGAACAAGCGAACAAATGAACAAGTGAAAAAATGAACAAATGAACAAATGAAAAAATGAACAAATGAACAAATGAACAAATGAACAAATGAACAAATGAACAAATGAACAAATGAACAAATGAACAAATGAACAAATGGACAAATGGACAAATGGGCAAATGGGCAAATGAACAAATGAACAAAAGAACAAATGAAGAAATGAACAAATGAACAAATGAACAAATGAACAAATGAACAAATGAACAAATGAACAAATGAACAAATGTACAAATGAACAAATGAACAAATGAACAAATGAACAAATGAACAAATGAACAAATGAACAAATGTACAATTGAACAAATGAACAAGTGAACAAATGAACATATGAACAAATGAACAAATGAACAAATGAACAAATGAACAAATGAACGAATGAACGAATGAACGAATGAACGAATGAACGAATGAACAAATGAACATATGAACAAATGAACAAATGAACAAATGGACAAATGGACAAATGGACAAATGGACAAATGGACAAATGGACAAATGAACAAATGAACAAATGAACAAATGAACAAATGAACAATTGAACAAATGAACAAATGAACAAATGAACAAATGAACAAATGAACAAGTGAACAAATGAACGAATGGACAAATGAACAAATGGACAAATGAACAAATGAACAAATGAACAAATGAACAAATGAACAAATGAACAAATGAACAAATGAACAAATGAACAAATGAACAAATGAGCGAATAGACAAATGAACAAATGAACAAATGAACAAATGAACAAATGAACAAATGAACAAATGAACAAATGAACAAATGAGTGAATAGACAAATGAACGACTGAACAAATGAACAAATGAACAAATGAACAAATGAACAAATGAACAAATGAACAAATGAACAAATTGATCAAATGATCAAATGAACAAATGAACAAGCGAACAAATGAACAAGTGAAAAAATGAACAAATGGACAAATGAAAAAATGAACAAATGAACAAATGAACAAATGAACAAATGAACAAATGAACAAATGAACAAATGAACAAATGAACAAATGAACAAATGAACAAATGAACAAATGAACAAATGAACAAATGAACAGATGAACAAATGAACAAATGAACAAATGAACAAGCGAACAAATGAACAAGTGAAAAAATGAACAAATGGACAAATGAAAAAATGAACAAATGAACAAATGAACAAATGGACAACTGAACGAATGAACGAATGAACGAATGAACAAATGAACAAATGAACAAATGAACAAATGAACAAACGAACAAACGAACAAACGAACAAACGAACAAACGAACAAACGAACAAACGAACAAACGAACAAACGAACAAACGAACAAACGAACAAACGAACAATTGAACAAATGAACAAATGGACAAATGGACAAATGGACAAATGGACAAATGGACAAATGGACAAATGGACAAATGGACAAATGAACAAATGAACAATTGAACAAATGAACAAATGAACAAATGAACATATGAACAAATGAACAAATGAACAAATGAACAAATGAACAAATGAACAAATGGACAAATGGACAAATGGCCAAATGGACAAATGGACAAATGAACAAATGAACAAATGAACAAATGAACAAATGATCAAATGAACAAATGAACAAATGAGTGAATAGACAAATGAACGACTGAACAAATGAACAAAGGAACGAATGAACAAATGGACGAATGGACAAATGGATAATTGAACAAATGAACAAATGAACAAATGAACAAATGAACAAATGAACAAATGAACAAATGAACAAATGAACAAATGAACAAATGAAGAAATGAAGAAATGAAGAAATGAAGAAATGAAGAAATGAAGAAATGAAGAAATGAAGAAATGAAGAAATGAACAAATGAACAAATGAACAAATGAACAAATGAACAAATGAACAAATGAACAAATGAACAAATGAACAAATGAACAAATGAACAAATGAACACATGAACAAATGAAAAAATGAACAAATGAACAAATGAACAAATGAACAAATGAACAAATGAACAAATGAACAAATGAACAAATGAACAAATGAACAAATGAATAAATGAACAAATGAACAAATGACCAAGTGAACAAATGAACAAATGAACAAATGAACAAATGAACAAATGAACAAATGAACAAGCGAACAAATGAACAAGTGAACAAGTGAACAAATGAACAGATGAACAAATGAAAAAATGAACAAATGAACAAATGAACAAATGAACAAATGAACAAATGATCAAATGAACAAATGAACAAATGAACAAATGAACAAATGAACTAATGAACAAATGAACAAATGAACAAATGAACAAATGAACAAATGAACAAATGAGCAAATGAACAAGTGGACAAATGGGCAAATGGGCAAATGTACAAATTAACAAATGAACAAATGAACAAATGAACAAATGAACAAATGAACAAATGAACAAATGAACAAATGAACAATTGAACAAATGAACAAATGAACAAATGAACAAATGAACAAATGAACAAGTGAACAAATGAACGAATGGACAAATGAACAAATGGACAAATGAACAAATGAACAAATGAACAAATGAACAAATGAACAAATGAACAAATGAACAAATGAACAAATGAACAAATGAACAAATGAGCGAATAGACAAATGAACAAATGAACAAATGAACAAATGAACAAATGAACAAATGAACAAATGAACAAATGAGTGAATAGACAAATGAACGACTGAACAAATGAACAAATGAACGAATGAACAAATGAACAAATGAACAAATGAACAAATGAACAAATGAACAAACGAACGAATGAACAAATGAACAAATGAACAAATGAACAAATTGATCAAATGATCAAATGAACAAAGGAACAAATGAACAAATGAACAAATGAACAAATGAACAAATGAACAAATGGACAAATGAAGAAATGAACATATGAACAAATGAACAAATGAACAAATGAACAAATGAACAAATGAACAAATGAACAAATGAACAGATGAACAAATGAACAAATGAACAAATGAACGAATGAACAAATGAACAAATGAACAAATGAACAAATGAACAAATGAACAAATGAACAAATGAACAAATGAACAAATGAACAAATGAACAAATGGACAAATGAACGAATGAACGAATGAACGAATGAACAAATGAACAAATGAACAAATGAACAAATGAACAAATGAACAAATGAACAAATGAACAAACGAACAAACGAACAAACGAACAAACGAACAAACGAACAAACGAACAAACGAACAAACGAACAATTGAACAAATGAACAAATGGACAAATGGACAAATGGACAAATGGACAAATGGACAAATGGACAAATGAACAAATGAACAATTGAACAAATGAACAATTGAACAAATGAACATATGAACAAATGAACAAATGAACAAATGAACAAATGAACAAATGAACAAATGAACAAATGAACAAATGAACAAATGAACAAATGGACAAATGGACAAATGGCCAAATGGACAAATGGACAAATGAACAAATGAACAAATGAACAAATGAACAAATGAACAAATGAACAAATGAACAAATGAGTGAATAGACAAATGAACGACTGAACAAATGAACAAAGGAACGAATGAACAAATGGACGAATGGACAAATGGATAATTGCACAAATGAACAAATGAACAAATGAACAAATGAACAAATGAACAAATGAACAAATGAACAAATGAACAAATGAACAAATGAACAAATGAACAAATGAACAAATGAACAAATGAACAAATGAACAAATGAACAAATGAACAAATGAACAAATGAACAAATGACCAAATGAACATATGAACAAATGAAAAAATGAACAAATGAACAAATGAACAAATGAACAAATGAAGAAATGAAGAAATGAAGAAATGAAGAAATGAAGAAATGAAGAAATGAAGAAATGAACAAATGAAGAAATGAACAAATGAACAAATGAACAAATGAACAAATGAACAAATGAACAAATGAACAAATGAACATATGAACAAATGAACAAATGAACAAATGAACATATGAACAAATGAACATATGAACAAATGAACAAATGAACAAATGAACAAATGAACAAATGAACAAATGAACAAATGAACAAATGAACAAATGAACAAATGGACAAATGGACAAATGGGCAAATGGGCAAATGAACAAAAGAACAAAAGAACAAATGAACAAATGAACAAATGAACAAATGTACAAATGAACAAATGAACAAATGAACAAATGAACAAATGTACAAATGAACAAATGAACAAATGAACAAATGAACAAATGAACAAATGAACAAATGTACAATTGAACAAATGAACAAGTGAACAAGTGAACAAATGAACAAATGAACGAATGAACGAATGAACGAATGAACGTATGAACGAATGAACGTATGAACGAATGAACGAATGAACGAATGAACGTATGAACGAATGAACGAATGAACAAATGAACAAATGAACAAATGAACAAATGAACAAATGAACAAATGAACAAATGAACAAATGAACTAATGAAGAAATGAAGAAATGAACAAATGAACAAATGAACAAATGAACAAATGAACAAATGCACAAATGGACAAATGGACAAATGGACAAATGGGCAAATGGACAAATGAACAAATGAACAAATGAACAAATGAACAAATGAACAAATGAACAAATGAACAAATGAACAAATGAACAAATGAACAAATGAACAAATGAACAAATGAACAAATGAACAAATGTACAAATGAACAAATGAACAAATGAACAAATGAACAAATGAACAAATGAACAAATGAACAAAGGAACAAATGAACAAATGAACAAATGCACAAATGAACAAATGGACAAATGGACAAATGGACAAATGAACAAATGGACAAATGAACAAATGAACAAATGAACAAATGAACAAATGAACAAATGAACAAATGAGTGAATAGACAAATGAACGACTGAACAAATGAACAAATGAACGAATGAACAAATGGACAAATGAACAAATGAACAAACGAACGAATGAACAAATGAACAAATGAACAAATGAACAAATTGATCAAATGATCAAATGAACAAATGAACAAATGAACAAAGGAACAAATGAACAAATGAACAAATGAACGAATGAACAAATGAACAAATGAACAAATGAACAAATGAACAAATGAACAAATGAACAAATGAACAAATGAACAAATGAACAAATGAACAAATGAACAAATGAACAAATGAACAAATGAACAAATGAACAAATGAACAAATGAACAAATGAACAAATGAACAAATGAACAAATGAACAAATGAACAAATGAACAAAGGAACAAATGAACAAATGAACAAATGAACAAATGAACAAATGAACAAATGAACAAATGAACATATGAACAAATGAACAAATGAACAAATGAACAAATGAACAAATGAACAAATGAACAAATGAGCGAATAGACAAATGAACGAAGGAACAAATGAACAAATGAACAAATGAACAAATGAACAAATGAACAAATGAACAAATGAACAAATGAACAAATGAACAAATGAACATATGAACAAATGAACAACTGAACGAATGAACAACTGAACGAATGAACAAATGTACAAGTGAACAAATGTACAAATGAACAAATGAACAAATGAACAAATGAACAAATGAACAAATGAACAAATGAACAAATGAACAAATGAACAAATGGACAAATGAACAAATGAACAAATGAACAAATGAACAAATGAACAAATGAACAAATGAACAAATGAACAAATGAACATATGAACAAATGAACAAATGAACAAATGAACAAATGAACAAATGAACAAATGAACAAATGAACAAATGATCAAATGAACAAATGAACAAATGAACAAATGAACAAATGAACAAATGAACAAATGAACAAATGAACAAATGAACAAATGAACAAATGAACAAATGAACAAATGAACGAATGAACGAATGAACGAATGAACGAATGAACGAATGAACGAATGAACGAATGAACGAATGAACGAATGAACAAATGAACAAATGAACAAATGAACAAATGGACAAATGGACAAATGGACAAATGGACAAATGGACAAATGGACAAATGAACAAATGAAGAAATGAACAATTGAACGAATGAACGAATGAACGAATGAACCAATGAACGAATGAACCAATGAACGAATGAACAAATGAACAAATGAACAAATGAACAAATGAACAAATGAACAAATGAACAAATGAACAAATGAACAAATGAACAAATGAACAAATGAACAAATGAAAAATGAACAAATGAACAAATGAACAAATGAACAAATGAACAAATGAACAAATGAACAAATGAACAAATGATCAAATGAACAAATGAACAAATGAACAAATGAACAAATGAACAAATGAACAAATGAACAAATTGATCAAATGATCAAATGAACAAATGAACAAGCGAACAAATGAACAAGTGAAAAAATGAACAAATGGACAAATGAAAAAATGAACAAATGAACAAATGAACAAATGAACAAATGAACAAATGAACAAATGAACAAATGAACAAATGAACAAATGAACAAATGAACAGATGAACAAATGAACAGATGAACAAATGAACGAATGAACAAATGAACGAATGAACAAATGAACAAATGAACAAATGATCAAATGAACAAATGAACAAATGAACAAATGGACAAATGAACGAATGAACGAATGAACGAATGAACGAATGAACGAATGAACAAATGAACAAACGAACAAATGAACAAACGAACAAACGAACAAACGAACAAACGAACAAACGAACAAACGAACAAACGAACAAACGAACAAACGAACAAACGAACAAACGAACAAACGAACAAACGAACAATTGAACAAATGAACAAATGGACAAATGGACAAATGGACAAATGGACAAATGGACAAATGGACAAATGGACAAATGGACAAATGAACAAATGAACAATTGAACAAATGAACATATGAACAAATGAACAAATGAACAAATGAACATATGAACAAATGAACAAATGAACAAATGAACAAATGAACAAATGAACAAATGAACAAATGGACAAATGGACAAATGGCCAAATGGACAAATGGACAAATGAACAAATGAACAAATGAACAAATGAACAAATGATCAAATGAACAAATGAACAAATGAGTGAATAGACAAATGAACGACTGAACAAATGAACAAAGGAACGAATGAACAAATGGACGAATGGACAAATGGATAATTGAACAAATGAACAAATGAACAAATGAACAAATGAACAAATGAACAAATGAACAAATGAACAAATGAACAAATGAACAAATGAACAAATGAACAAATGAAGAAATGAAGAAATGAAGAAATGAAGAAATGAAGAAATGAAGAAATGAAGAAATGAAGAAATGAACAAATGAACAAATGAACAAATGAACAAATGAACAAATGAACAAATGAACAAATGAACAAATGAACAAATGAACAAATGAACAAATGAACAAATGAACACATGAACAAATGAAAAAATGAACAAATGAACAAATGAACAAATGAACAAATGAACAAATGAACAAATGAACAAATGAACAAATGAACAAATGAATAAATGAACAAATGAACAAATGACCAAGTGAACAAATGAACAAATGAACAAATGAACAAATGAACAAATGAACAAATGAACAAGCGAACAAATGAACAAGTGAACAAGTGAACAAATGAACAGATGAACAAATGAAAAAATGAACAAATGAACAAATGAACAAATGAACAAATGAACAAATGATCAAATGAACAAATGAACAAATGAACAAATGAACAAATGAACAAATGAACTAATGAACAAATGAACAAATGAACAAATGAACAAATGAACAAATGAACAAATGAGCAAATGAACAAGTGGACAAATGGGCAAATGGGCAAATGTACAAATTAACAAATGAACAAATGAACAAATGAACAAATGAACAAATGAACAAATGAACAAATGAACAAATGAACAATTGAACAAGTGAACAAATGAACAAATGAACAAATGAACAAATGAACAAGTGAACAAATGAACGAATGGACAAATGAACAAATGGACAAATGAACAAATGAACAAATGAACAAATGAACAAATGAACAAATGAACAAATGAACAAATGAACAAATGAACAAATGAGCGAATAGACAAATGAACAAATGAACAAATGAACAAATGAACAAATGAACAAATGAACAAATGAACAAATGAACAAATGAGTGAATAGACAAATGAACGACTGAACAAATGAACAAATGAACGAATGAACAAATGAACAAATGAACAAATGAACAAATGAACAAATGAACAAACGAACGAATGAACAAATGAACAAATGAACAAATGAACAAATTGATCAAATGATCAAATGAACAAAGGAACAAATGAACAAATGAACAAATGAACAAATGAACAAATGGACAAATGAAGAAATGAACATATGAACAAATGAACAAATGAACAAATGAACAAATGAACAAATGAACAAATGAACATATGAACAAATGAACGAAGGAACAAATGAACAAATGAACAAATGAACAACTGAACGAATGGACAAATGAACGAATGAACAAATGAACAAATGAACAAATGAACAAATGAACAAATGAACAAATGAACAAATGAACAAATGAACAAATGAACAATTGGACAATTGGACAAATGGACAAATGGACAAATGAACAAATGAACAAATGGACAAATGGACAAATGGACAAATGGGCAAATGGACAAATGAACAAATGAACAAAAGAACAAATGAAGAAATGAACAAATGAACAAATGAACAAATGAACAAATGAACAAATGAACAAATGAACAAATGTACAAATGTACAAATGAACAAATGAACAAATGAACAAATGAACAAATGAACAAATGAACAAATGAACAAATGAACGAATGAACGTATGAACGAATGGACAAATGAACAAATGAACAAATGAACAAATGAACAAATGAACGAATGAACAAATGAACAAACGAACAAACGAACAAATGTACAAATGGACAAAGGAACAAATGAACAAATGAACAAATGAAGAAATGAAGAAATGAAGAAATGAAGAAATGAAGAAATGAAGAAATGAAGAAATGAAGAAATGAAGAAATGAAGAAATGAAGAAATGAAGAAATGAAGAAATGAAGAAATGAAGAAATGAAGAAATGAAGAAATGAAGAAATGAAGAAATGAACAAATAAACAAATGAACAAATGAACATATGAACAAATGAACAAATGAACAAATGAACAAATGAACAAATGAACAAATGAACAAATGAACAAATGAACAAATGAACAAATGAACAAATGAACAAATGAACAAATGAACAAATGAACAAATGAACAAATGAACAAATGAACAAATGAACACATGAACAAATGAAAAAATGAACAAATGAACAACTGAACAAATGAACAAATGAACAAATGAACAAATGAACAAATGAACAAATGAACAAATGAACAAATGAACAAATGAACAAATGAACAAATGAACAAAGGAACAAATGAACAAATGAACAAATGAACAAATGCACAAATGAACAAATGGACAAATGGACAAATGGACAAATGAACAAATGGACAAATGAACAAATGAACAAATGAACAAATGAACAAATGAACAAATGAACAAATGAGTGAATAGACAAATGAACGACTGAACAAATGAACAAATGAACGAATGAACAAATGGACAAATGAACAAATGAACAAATGAACAAATGAACAAATGAACAAATGAACAAATGAGCAAATGAACAAGTGGACAAATGGGCAAATGGGCAAATGTACAAATTAACAAATGAACAAATGAACAAATGAACAAATGAACAAATGAACAAATGAACAAATGAACAAATGAACAAATGAACAATTGAACAAATGAACAAATGAACAAATGAACAAATGAACAAATGAACAAATGAACAAGTGAACAAATGAACGAATGGACAAATGAACAAATGGACAAATGAACAAATGAACAAATGAACAAATGAACAAATGAACAAATGAACAAATGAACAAATGAACAAATGAACAAATGAACAAATGAACAAATGAACAAATGAACAAATGAACATATGAACAAATGAACAACTGAACAAATGAACAACTGAACGAATGAACAAATGAACGAATGGACAAATGAACAAATGAACAAATGAACAAATGAACAAATGAACAAATGAACAAATGAACAAATGAACAGATGAACAAATGAACAAATGAACAAATGAACGAATGAACAAATGAACAAATGAACAAATGAACAAATGAACAAATGAACAAATGAACAAATGAACAAATGAACAAATGGACAACTGAACGAATGAACGAATGAACGAATGAACAAATGAACAAATGAACAAATGAACAAATGAACAAACGAACAAACGAACAAACGAACAAACGAACAAACGAACAAACGAACAAACGAACAAACGAACAAACGAACAAACGAACAATTGAACAAATGAACAAATGGACAAATGGACAAATGGACAAATGGACAAATGGACAAATGGACAAATGGACAAATGGACAAATGAACAAATGAACAATTGAACAAATGAACATATGAACAAATGAACAAATGAACAAATGAACAAATGAACATATGAACAAATGAACAAATGAACAAATGAACAAATGAACAAATGAACAAATGAACAAATGGACAAATGGACAAATGGCCAAATGGACAAATGGACAAATGAACAAATGAACAAATGAACAAATGAACAAATGATCAAATGAACAAATGAACAAATGAGTGAATAGACAAATGAACGACTGAACAAATAAACAAAGGAACGAATGAACAAATGGACGAATGGACAAATGGATAATTGAACAAATGAACAAATGAACAAATGAACAAATGAACAAATGAACAAATGAACAAATGAACAAATGAACAAATGAACAAATGAACAAATGAACAAATGAAGAAATGAAGAAATGAAGAAATGAAGAAATGAAGAAATGAAGAAATGAAGAAATGAAGAAATGAACAAATGAACAAATGAACAAATGAACAAATGAACAAATGAACAAATGAACAAATGAACAAATGAACAAATGAACAAATGAACACATGAACAAATGAACAAATGAACAAATGAACAAATGAACAAATGAACAAATGAACAAATGAACAAATGAACAAATGAACAAATGAACAAATGAACAAATGAATAAATGAACAAATGAACAAATGACCAAGTGAACAAATGAACAAATGAACAAATGAACAAATGAACAAATGAACAAATGAACAAGCGAACAAATGAACAAGTGAACAAGTGAACAAATGAACAGATGAACAAATGAAAAAATGAACAAATGAACAAATGAACAAATGAACAAATGAACAAATGAACAAATGAACAAATGATCAAATGAACAAATGAACAAATGAACAAATGAACAAATGAACTAATGAACAAATGAACAAATGAACAAATGAACAAATGAACAAATGAACAAATGAGCAAATGAACAAGTGGACAAATGGGCAAATGGGCAAATGTACAAATTAACAAATGAACAAATGAACAAATGAACAAATGAACAAATGAACAAATGAACAAATGAACAAATGAACAATTGAACAAATGAACAAATGAACAAATGAACAAATGAACAAATGAACAAGTGAACAAATGAACGAATGGACAAATGAACAAATGGACAAATGAACAAATGAACAAATGAACAAATGAACAAATGAACAAATGAACAAATGAACAAATGAACAAATGAACAAATGAACAAATGAGCGAATAGACAAATGAACAAATGAACAAATGAACAAATGAACAAATGAACAAATGAACAAATGAACAAATGAGTGAATAGACAAATGAACGACTGAACAAATGAACAAATGAACGAATGAACAAATGAACAAATGAACAAATGAACAAATGAACAAATGAACAAACGAACGAATGAACAAATGAACAAATGAACAAATGAACAAATTGATCAAATGATCAAATGAACAAAGGAACAAATGAACAAATGAACAAATGAACAAATGAACAAATGAACAAATGGACAAATGAAGAAATGAACATATGAACAAATGAACAAATGAACAAATGAACAAATGAACAAATGAACAAATGAACAAATGAACAGATGAACAAATGAACAAATGAACAAATGAACGAATGAACAAATGAACAAATGAACAAATGAACAAATGAACAAATGAACAAATGAACAAATGAACAAATGAACAAATGAACAAATGAACAAATGGACAAATGAACGAATGAACGAATGAACGAATGAACAAATGAACAAATGAACAAATGAACAAATGAACAAATGAACAAATGAACAAATGAACAAACGAACAAACGAACAAACGAACAAACGAACAAACGAACAAACGAACAAACGAACAAACGAACAATTGAACAAATGAACAAATGGACAAATGGACAAATGGACAAATGGACAAATGGACAAATGGACAAATGAACAAATGAACAATTGAACAAATGAACAATTGAACAAATGAACATATGAACAAATGAACAAATGAACAAATGAACAAATGAACAAATGAACAAATGAACAAATGAACAAATGAACAAATGAACAAATGGACAAATGGACAAATGGCCAAATGGACAAATGGACAAATGAACAAATGAACAAATGAACAAATGAACAAATGAACAAATGAACAAATGAACAAATGAGTGAATAGACAAATGAACGACTGAACAAATGAACAAAGGAACGAATGAACAAATGGACGAATGGACAAATGGATAATTGCACAAATGAACAAATGAACAAATGAACAAATGAACAAATGAACAAATGAACAAATGAACAAATGAACAAATGAACAAATGAACAAATGAACAAATGAACAAATGAACAAATGAACAAATGAACAAATGAACAAATGAACAAATGAACAAATGAACAAATGACCAAATGAACATATGAACAAATGAAAAAATGAACAAATGAACAAATGAACAAATGAACAAATGAACAAATGAAGAAATGAAGAAATGAAGAAATGAAGAAATGAAGAAATGAAGAAATGAAGAAATGAACAAATGAAGAAATGAACAAATGAACAAATGAACAAATGAACAAATGAACAAATGAACAAATGAACAAATGAACATATGAACAAATGAACAAATGAACAAATGAACATATGAACAAATGAACATATGAACAAATGAACAAATGAACAAATGAACAAATGAACAAATGAACAAATGAACAAATGAACAAATGAACAAATGAACAAATGGACAAATGGACAAATGGGCAAATGGGCAAATGAACAAAAGAACAAAAGAACAAATGAACAAATGAACAAATGAACAAATGTACAAATGAACAAATGAACAAATGAACAAATGAACAAATGTACAAATGAACAAATGAACAAATGAACAAATGAACAAATGAACAAATGAACAAATGTACAATTGAACAAATGAACAAGTGAACAAGTGAACAAATGAACAAATGAACGAATGAACGAATGAACGAATGAACGTATGAACGAATGAACGTATGAACGAATGAACGAATGAACGAATGAACGTATGAACGAATGAACGAATGAACAAATGAACAAATGAACAAATGAACAAATGAACAAATGAACAAATGAACAAATGAACAAATGAACTAATGAAGAAATGAAGAAATGAACAAATGAACAAATGAACAAATGAACAAATGAACAAATGCACAAATGGACAAATGGACAAATGGACAAATGGGCAAATGGACAAATGAACAAATGAACAAATGAACAAATGAACAAATGAACAAATGAACAAATGAACAAATGAACAAATGAACAAATGAACAAATGAACAAATGAACAAATGAACAAATGAACAAATGTACAAATGAACAAATGAACAAATGAACAAATGAACAAATGAACAAATGAACAAATGAACAAAGGAACAAATGAACAAATGAACAAATGCACAAATGAACAAATGGACAAATGGACAAATGGACAAATGAACAAATGGACAAATGAACAAATGAACAAATGAACAAATGAACAAATGAACAAATGAACAAATGAGTGAATAGACAAATGAACGACTGAACAAATGAACAAATGAACGAATGAACAAATGGACAAATGAACAAATGAACAAACGAACGAATGAACAAATGAACAAATGAACAAATGAACAAATTGATCAAATGATCAAATGAACAAATGAACAAATGAACAAAGGAACAAATGAACAAATGAACAAATGAACAAATGAACAAATGAACAAATGAACAAATGAACAAATGAACAAATGAACAAATGAACAAATGAACAAATGAACAAATGAACAAATGAACAAATGAACAAATGAACAAATGAACAAATGAACAAATGAACAAATGAACAAATGAACAAATGAACAAATGAACAAATGAACAAATGAACAAATGAACAAATGAACAAAGGAACAAATGAACAAATGAACAAATGAACAAATGAACAAATGAACAAATGAACAAATGAACATATGAACAAATGAACAAATGAACAAATGAACAAATGAACAAATGAACAAATGAACAAATGAGCGAATAGACAAATGAACGAAGGAACAAATGAACAAATGAACAAATGAACAAATGAACAAATGAACAAATGAACAAATGAACAAATGAACAAATGAACAAATGAACAAATGAACATATGAACAAATGAACAACTGAACGAATGAACAACTGAACGAATGAACAAATGTACAAGTGAACAAATGTACAAATGAACAAATGAACAAATGAACAAATGAACAAATGAACAAATGAACAAATGAACAAATGAACAAATGAACAAATGGACAAATGAACAAATGAACAAATGAACAAATGAACAAATGAACAAATGAACAAATGAACAAATGAACAAATGAACATATGAACAAATGAACAAATGAACAAATGAACAAATGAACAAATGAACAAATGAACAAATGAACAAATGAACAAATGAACAAATGAACAAATGAACAAATGAACAAATGAACAAATGAACAAATGAACAAATGAACAAATGAACAAATGAACAAATGAACAAATGAACAAATGAACGAATGAACGAATGAACGAATGAACGAATGAACGAATGAACGAATGAACGAATGAACGAATGAACGAATGAACAAATGAACAAATGAACAAATGAACAAATGGACAAATGGACAAATGGACAAATGGACAAATGGACAAATGGACAAATGAACAAATGAAGAAATGAACAATTGAACGAATGAACGAATGAACGAATGAACCAATGAACGAATGAACCAATGAACGAATGAACAAATGAACAAATGAACAAATGAACAAATGAACAAATGAACAAATGAACAAATGAACAAATGAACAAATGAACAAATGAACAAATGAACAAATGAAAAATGAACAAATGAACAAATGAACAAATGAACAAATGAACAAATGAACAAATGAACAAATGAACAAATGATCAAATGAACAAATGAACAAATGAACAAATGAACAAATGAACAAATGAACAAATGAACAAATTGATCAAATGATCAAATGAACAAATGAACAAGCGAACAAATGAACAAGTGAAAAAATGAACAAATGGACAAATGAAAAAATGAACAAATGAACAAATGAACAAATGAACAAATGAACAAATGAACAAATGAACAAATGAACAAATGAACAAATGAACAAATGAACAGATGAACAAATGAACAGATGAACAAATGAACGAATGAACAAATGAACGAATGAACAAATGAACAAATGAACAAATGATCAAATGAACAAATGAACAAATGAACAAATGGACAAATGAACGAATGAACGAATGAACGAATGAACGAATGAACGAATGAACAAATGAACAAACGAACAAATGAACAAACGAACAAACGAACAAACGAACAAACGAACAAACGAACAAACGAACAAACGAACAAACGAACAAACGAACAAACGAACAAACGAACAAACGAACAAACGAACAATTGAACAAATGAACAAATGGACAAATGGACAAATGGACAAATGGACAAATGGACAAATGGACAAATGGACAAATGGACAAATGAACAAATGAACAATTGAACAAATGAACATATGAACAAATGAACAAATGAACAAATGAACATATGAACAAATGAACAAATGAACAAATGAACAAATGAACAAATGAACAAATGAACAAATGGACAAATGGACAAATGGCCAAATGGACAAATGGACAAATGAACAAATGAACAAATGAACAAATGAACAAATGATCAAATGAACAAATGAACAAATGAGTGAATAGACAAATGAACGACTGAACAAATGAACAAAGGAACGAATGAACAAATGGACGAATGGACAAATGGATAATTGAACAAATGAACAAATGAACAAATGAACAAATGAACAAATGAACAAATGAACAAATGAACAAATGAACAAATGAACAAATGAACAAATGAACAAATGAAGAAATGAAGAAATGAAGAAATGAAGAAATGAAGAAATGAAGAAATGAAGAAATGAAGAAATGAACAAATGAACAAATGAACAAATGAACAAATGAACAAATGAACAAATGAACAAATGAACAAATGAACAAATGAACAAATGAACAAATGAACAAATGAACACATGAACAAATGAAAAAATGAACAAATGAACAAATGAACAAATGAACAAATGAACAAATGAACAAATGAACAAATGAACAAATGAACAAATGAATAAATGAACAAATGAACAAATGACCAAGTGAACAAATGAACAAATGAACAAATGAACAAATGAACAAATGAACAAATGAACAAGCGAACAAATGAACAAGTGAACAAGTGAACAAATGAACAGATGAACAAATGAAAAAATGAACAAATGAACAAATGAACAAATGAACAAATGAACAAATGATCAAATGAACAAATGAACAAATGAACAAATGAACAAATGAACAAATGAACTAATGAACAAATGAACAAATGAACAAATGAACAAATGAACAAATGAACAAATGAGCAAATGAACAAGTGGACAAATGGGCAAATGGGCAAATGTACAAATTAACAAATGAACAAATGAACAAATGAACAAATGAACAAATGAACAAATGAACAAATGAACAAATGAACAATTGAACAAGTGAACAAATGAACAAATGAACAAATGAACAAATGAACAAGTGAACAAATGAACGAATGGACAAATGAACAAATGGACAAATGAACAAATGAACAAATGAACAAATGAACAAATGAACAAATGAACAAATGAACAAATGAACAAATGAACAAATGAGCGAATAGACAAATGAACAAATGAACAAATGAACAAATGAACAAATGAACAAATGAACAAATGAACAAATGAACAAATGAGTGAATAGACAAATGAACGACTGAACAAATGAACAAATGAACGAATGAACAAATGAACAAATGAACAAATGAACAAATGAACAAATGAACAAACGAACGAATGAACAAATGAACAAATGAACAAATGAACAAATTGATCAAATGATCAAATGAACAAAGGAACAAATGAACAAATGAACAAATGAACAAATGAACAAATGGACAAATGAAGAAATGAACATATGAACAAATGAACAAATGAACAAATGAACAAATGAACAAATGAACAAATGAACATATGAACAAATGAACGAAGGAACAAATGAACAAATGAACAAATGAACAACTGAACGAATGGACAAATGAACGAATGAACAAATGAACAAATGAACAAATGAACAAATGAACAAATGAACAAATGAACAAATGAACAAATGAACAAATGAACAATTGGACAATTGGACAAATGGACAAATGGACAAATGAACAAATGAACAAATGGACAAATGGACAAATGGACAAATGGGCAAATGGACAAATGAACAAATGAACAAAAGAACAAATGAAGAAATGAACAAATGAACAAATGAACAAATGAACAAATGAACAAATGAACAAATGAACAAATGTACAAATGTACAAATGAACAAATGAACAAATGAACAAATGAACAAATGAACAAATGAACAAATGAACAAATGAACGAATGAACGTATGAACGAATGGACAAATGAACAAATGAACAAATGAACAAATGAACAAATGAACGAATGAACAAATGAACAAACGAACAAACGAACAAATGTACAAATGGACAAAGGAACAAATGAACAAATGAACAAATGAAGAAATGAAGAAATGAAGAAATGAAGAAATGAAGAAATGAAGAAATGAAGAAATGAAGAAATGAAGAAATGAAGAAATGAAGAAATGAAGAAATGAAGAAATGAAGAAATGAAGAAATGAAGAAATGAAGAAATGAAGAAATGAACAAATAAACAAATGAACAAATGAACATATGAACAAATGAACAAATGAACAAATGAACAAATGAACAAATGAACAAATGAACAAATGAACAAATGAACAAATGAACAAATGAACAAATGAACAAATGAACAAATGAACAAATGAACAAATGAACAAATGAACAAATGAACAAATGAACACATGAACAAATGAAAAAATGAACAAATGAACAACTGAACAAATGAACAAATGAACAAATGAACAAATGAACAAATGAACAAATGAACAAATGAACAAATGAACAAATGAACAAATGAACAAATGAACAAAGGAACAAATGAACAAATGAACAAATGAACAAATGCACAAATGAACAAATGGACAAATGGACAAATGGACAAATGAACAAATGGACAAATGAACAAATGAACAAATGAACAAATGAACAAATGAACAAATGAACAAATGAGTGAATAGACAAATGAACGACTGAACAAATGAACAAATGAACGAATGAACAAATGGACAAATGAACAAATGAACAAATGAACAAATGAACAAATGAACAAATGAACAAATGAGCAAATGAACAAGTGGACAAATGGGCAAATGGGCAAATGTACAAATTAACAAATGAACAAATGAACAAATGAACAAATGAACAAATGAACAAATGAACAAATGAACAAATGAACAAATGAACAATTGAACAAATGAACAAATGAACAAATGAACAAATGAACAAATGAACAAATGAACAAGTGAACAAATGAACGAATGGACAAATGAACAAATGGACAAATGAACAAATGAACAAATGAACAAATGAACAAATGAACAAATGAACAAATGAACAAATGAACAAATGAACAAATGAACAAATGAACAAATGAACAAATGAACAAATGAACATATGAACAAATGAACAACTGAACAAATGAACAACTGAACGAATGAACAAATGAACGAATGGACAAATGAACAAATGAACAAATGAACAAATGAACAAATGAACAAATGAACAAATGAACAAATGAACAGATGAACAAATGAACAAATGAACAAATGAACGAATGAACAAATGAACAAATGAACAAATGAACAAATGAACAAATGAACAAATGAACAAATGAACAAATGAACAAATGGACAACTGAACGAATGAACGAATGAACGAATGAACAAATGAACAAATGAACAAATGAACAAATGAACAAACGAACAAACGAACAAACGAACAAACGAACAAACGAACAAACGAACAAACGAACAAACGAACAAACGAACAAACGAACAATTGAACAAATGAACAAATGGACAAATGGACAAATGGACAAATGGACAAATGGACAAATGGACAAATGGACAAATGGACAAATGAACAAATGAACAATTGAACAAATGAACATATGAACAAATGAACAAATGAACAAATGAACAAATGAACATATGAACAAATGAACAAATGAACAAATGAACAAATGAACAAATGAACAAATGAACAAATGGACAAATGGACAAATGGCCAAATGGACAAATGGACAAATGAACAAATGAACAAATGAACAAATGAACAAATGAACAAATGGACAAATGAACAAATGAACAAATGAACAAATGAACAAATGAACAAATGAACAAATGAACAAATGAACAAATGAACATATGAACAAATGAACAAATGAACAAATGAACAAATGAACAAATGAACAAATGAACAAATGAACAAATGAACAAATGAACAAATGAACAAATGAACAAATGAACAAATGAACAAATGAACAAATGAACAAATGAACAAATGAACAAATGAACAAATGAACAAATGAACAAATGAACGAATGAACGAATGAACGAATGAACGAATGAACGAATGAACGAATGAACGAATGAACGAATGAACGAATGAACAAATGAACAAATGAACAAATGAACAAATGGACAAATGGACAAATGGACAAATGGACAAATGGACAAATGGACAAATGAACAAATGAAGAAATGAACAATTGAACGAATGAACGAATGAACGAATGAACCAATGAACGAATGAACCAATGAACGAATGAACAAATGAACAAATGAACAAATGAACAAATGAACAAATGAACAAATGAACAAATGAACAAATGAACAAATGAACAAATGAACAAATGAACAAATGAAAAATGAACAAATGAACAAATGAACAAATGAACAAATGAACAAATGAACAAATGAACAAATGAACAAATGATCAAATGAACAAATGAACAAATGAACAAATGAACAAATGAACAAATGAACAAATGAACAAATTGATCAAATGATCAAATGAACAAATGAACAAGCGAACAAATGAACAAGTGAAAAAATGAACAAATGGACAAATGAAAAAATGAACAAATGAACAAATGAACAAATGAACAAATGAACAAATGAACAAATGAACAAATGAACAAATGAACAAATGAACAAATGAACAGATGAACAAATGAACAGATGAACAAATGAACGAATGAACAAATGAACGAATGAACAAATGAACAAATGAACAAATGATCAAATGAACAAATGAACAAATGAACAAATGGACAAATGAACGAATGAACGAATGAACGAATGAACGAATGAACGAATGAACAAATGAACAAACGAACAAATGAACAAACGAACAAACGAACAAACGAACAAACGAACAAACGAACAAACGAACAAACGAACAAACGAACAAACGAACAAACGAACAAACGAACAAACGAACAAACGAACAATTGAACAAATGAACAAATGGACAAATGGACAAATGGACAAATGGACAAATGGACAAATGGACAAATGGACAAATGGACAAATGAACAAATGAACAATTGAACAAATGAACATATGAACAAATGAACAAATGAACAAATGAACATATGAACAAATGAACAAATGAACAAATGAACAAATGAACAAATGAACAAATGAACAAATGGACAAATGGACAAATGGCCAAATGGACAAATGGACAAATGAACAAATGAACAAATGAACAAATGAACAAATGATCAAATGAACAAATGAACAAATGAGTGAATAGACAAATGAACGACTGAACAAATGAACAAAGGAACGAATGAACAAATGGACGAATGGACAAATGGATAATTGAACAAATGAACAAATGAACAAATGAACAAATGAACAAATGAACAAATGAACAAATGAACAAATGAACAAATGAACAAATGAACAAATGAACAAATGAAGAAATGAAGAAATGAAGAAATGAAGAAATGAAGAAATGAAGAAATGAAGAAATGAAGAAATGAACAAATGAACAAATGAACAAATGAACAAATGAACAAATGAACAAATGAACAAATGAACAAATGAACAAATGAACAAATGAACAAATGAACAAATGAACACATGAACAAATGAAAAAATGAACAAATGAACAAATGAACAAATGAACAAATGAACAAATGAACAAATGAACAAATGAACAAATGAACAAATGAATAAATGAACAAATGAACAAATGACCAAGTGAACAAATGAACAAATGAACAAATGAACAAATGAACAAATGAACAAATGAACAAGCGAACAAATGAACAAGTGAACAAGTGAACAAATGAACAGATGAACAAATGAAAAAATGAACAAATGAACAAATGAACAAATGAACAAATGAACAAATGATCAAATGAACAAATGAACAAATGAACAAATGAACAAATGAACAAATGAACTAATGAACAAATGAACAAATGAACAAATGAACAAATGAACAAATGAACAAATGAGCAAATGAACAAGTGGACAAATGGGCAAATGGGCAAATGTACAAATTAACAAATGAACAAATGAACAAATGAACAAATGAACAAATGAACAAATGAACAAATGAACAAATGAACAATTGAACAAGTGAACAAATGAACAAATGAACAAATGAACAAATGAACAAGTGAACAAATGAACGAATGGACAAATGAACAAATGGACAAATGAACAAATGAACAAATGAACAAATGAACAAATGAACAAATGAACAAATGAACAAATGAACAAATGAACAAATGAGCGAATAGACAAATGAACAAATGAACAAATGAACAAATGAACAAATGAACAAATGAACAAATGAACAAATGAACAAATGAGTGAATAGACAAATGAACGACTGAACAAATGAACAAATGAACGAATGAACAAATGAACAAATGAACAAATGAACAAATGAACAAATGAACAAACGAACGAATGAACAAATGAACAAATGAACAAATGAACAAATTGATCAAATGATCAAATGAACAAAGGAACAAATGAACAAATGAACAAATGAACAAATGAACAAATGGACAAATGAAGAAATGAACATATGAACAAATGAACAAATGAACAAATGAACAAATGAACAAATGAACAAATGAACATATGAACAAATGAACGAAGGAACAAATGAACAAATGAACAAATGAACAACTGAACGAATGGACAAATGAACGAATGAACAAATGAACAAATGAACAAATGAACAAATGAACAAATGAACAAATGAACAAATGAACAAATGAACAAATGAACAATTGGACAATTGGACAAATGGACAAATGGACAAATGAACAAATGAACAAATGGACAAATGGACAAATGGACAAATGGGCAAATGGACAAATGAACAAATGAACAAAAGAACAAATGAAGAAATGAACAAATGAACAAATGAACAAATGAACAAATGAACAAATGAACAAATGAACAAATGTACAAATGTACAAATGAACAAATGAACAAATGAACAAATGAACAAATGAACAAATGAACAAATGAACAAATGAACGAATGAACGTATGAACGAATGGACAAATGAACAAATGAACAAATGAACAAATGAACAAATGAACGAATGAACAAATGAACAAACGAACAAACGAACAAATGTACAAATGGACAAAGGAACAAATGAACAAATGAACAAATGAAGAAATGAAGAAATGAAGAAATGAAGAAATGAAGAAATGAAGAAATGAAGAAATGAAGAAATGAAGAAATGAAGAAATGAAGAAATGAAGAAATGAAGAAATGAAGAAATGAAGAAATGAAGAAATGAAGAAATGAAGAAATGAACAAATAAACAAATGAACAAATGAACATATGAACAAATGAACAAATGAACAAATGAACAAATGAACAAATGAACAAATGAACAAATGAACAAATGAACAAATGAACAAATGAACAAATGAACAAATGAACAAATGAACAAATGAACAAATGAACAAATGAACAAATGAACAAATGAACACATGAACAAATGAAAAAATGAACAAATGAACAACTGAACAAATGAACAAATGAACAAATGAACAAATGAACAAATGAACAAATGAACAAATGAACAAATGAACAAATGAACAAATGAACAAATGAACAAAGGAACAAATGAACAAATGAACAAATGAACAAATGCACAAATGAACAAATGGACAAATGGACAAATGGACAAATGAACAAATGGACAAATGAACAAATGAACAAATGAACAAATGAACAAATGAACAAATGAACAAATGAGTGAATAGACAAATGAACGACTGAACAAATGAACAAATGAACGAATGAACAAATGGACAAATGAACAAATGAACAAATGAACAAATGAACAAATGAACAAATGAACAAATGAGCAAATGAACAAGTGGACAAATGGGCAAATGGGCAAATGTACAAATTAACAAATGAACAAATGAACAAATGAACAAATGAACAAATGAACAAATGAACAAATGAACAAATGAACAAATGAACAATTGAACAAATGAACAAATGAACAAATGAACAAATGAACAAATGAACAAATGAACAAGTGAACAAATGAACGAATGGACAAATGAACAAATGGACAAATGAACAAATGAACAAATGAACAAATGAACAAATGAACAAATGAACAAATGAACAAATGAACAAATGAACAAATGAACAAATGAACAAATGAACAAATGAACAAATGAACATATGAACAAATGAACAACTGAACAAATGAACAACTGAACGAATGAACAAATGAACGAATGGACAAATGAACAAATGAACAAATGAACAAATGAACAAATGAACAAATGAACAAATGAACAAATGAACAGATGAACAAATGAACAAATGAACAAATGAACGAATGAACAAATGAACAAATGAACAAATGAACAAATGAACAAATGAACAAATGAACAAATGAACAAATGAACAAATGGACAACTGAACGAATGAACGAATGAACGAATGAACAAATGAACAAATGAACAAATGAACAAATGAACAAACGAACAAACGAACAAACGAACAAACGAACAAACGAACAAACGAACAAACGAACAAACGAACAAACGAACAAACGAACAATTGAACAAATGAACAAATGGACAAATGGACAAATGGACAAATGGACAAATGGACAAATGGACAAATGGACAAATGGACAAATGAACAAATGAACAATTGAACAAATGAACATATGAACAAATGAACAAATGAACAAATGAACAAATGAACATATGAACAAATGAACAAATGAACAAATGAACAAATGAACAAATGAACAAATGAACAAATGGACAAATGGACAAATGGCCAAATGGACAAATGGACAAATGAACAAATGAACAAATGAACAAATGAACAAATGATCAAATGAACAAATGAACAAATGAGTGAATAGACAAATGAACGACTGAACAAATAAACAAAGGAACGAATGAACAAATGGACGAATGGACAAATGGATAATTGAACAAATGAACAAATGAACAAATGAACAAATGAACAAATGAACAAATGAACAAATGAACAAATGAACAAATGAACAAATGAACAAATGAACAAATGAAGAAATGAAGAAATGAAGAAATGAAGAAATGAAGAAATGAAGAAATGAAGAAATGAAGAAATGAACAAATGAACAAATGAACAAATGAACAAATGAACAAATGAACAAATGAACAAATGAACAAATGAACAAATGAACAAATGAACACATGAACAAATGAACAAATGAACAAATGAACAAATGAACAAATGAACAAATGAACAAATGAACAAATGAACAAATGAACAAATGAACAAATGAACAAATGAATAAATGAACAAATGAACAAATGACCAAGTGAACAAATGAACAAATGAACAAATGAACAAATGAACAAATGAACAAATGAACAAGCGAACAAATGAACAAGTGAACAAGTGAACAAATGAACAGATGAACAAATGAAAAAATGAACAAATGAACAAATGAACAAATGAACAAATGAACAAATGATCAAATGAACAAATGAACAAATGAACAAATGAACAAATGAACAAATGAACTAATGAACAAATGAACAAATGAACAAATGAACAAATGAACAAATGAACAAATGAGCAAATGAACAAGTGGACAAATGGGCAAATGGGCAAATGTACAAATTAACAAATGAACAAATGAACAAATGAACAAATGAACAAATGAACAAATGAACAAATGAACAAATGAACAAATGAACAAATGAACAAATGAACAAATGAACAAATGAACAAATGAACAAATGAACAAATGAACAAATGAGTGAATAGACAAATGAACGACTGAACAAATGAACAAATGAACGAATGAACAAATGAACAAATGAACAAATGAACAAATGAACAAATGAACAAACGAACGAATGAACAAATGAACAAATGAACAAATGAACAAATTGATCAAATGATCAAATGAACAAAGGAACAAATGAACAAATGAACAAATGAACAAATGAACAAATGGACAAATGAAGAAATGAACATATGAACAAATGAACAAATGAACAAATGAACAAATGAACAAATGAACAAATGAACAAATGAACATATGAACAAATGAACGAAGGAACAAATGAACAAATGAACAAATGAACAACTGAACGAATGGACAAATGAACGAATGAACAAATGAACAAATGAACAAATGAACAAATGAACAAATGAACAAATGAACAAATGAACAAATGAACAAATGAACAATTGGACAATTGGACAAATGGACAAATGGACAAATGAACAAATGAACAAATGGACAAATGGACAAATGGACAAATGGGCAAATGGACAAATGAACAAATGAACAAAAGAACAAATGAAGAAATGAACAAATGAACAAATGAACAAATGAACAAATGAACAAATGAACAAATGAACATATGTACAAATGTACAAATGAACAAATGAACAAATGAACAAATGAACAAATGAACAAATGAACAAATGAACAAATGAACGAATGAACGTATGAACGAATGGACAAATGAACAAATGAACAAATGAACAAATGAACAAATGAACGAATGAACAAACGAACAAATGTACAAATGGACAAAGGAACAAATGGACAAAGGAACAAATGAACAAATGAACAAATGAAGAAATGAAGAAATGAAGAAATGAAGAAATGAAGAAATGAAGAAATGAAGAAATGAACAAATGAACAAATGAACAAATGAAGAAATGAAGAAATGAAGAAATGAAGAAATGAAGAAATGAAGAAATGAAGAAATGAAGAAATGAAGAAATGAAGAAATGAAGAAATGAACAAATAAACAAATGAACAAATGAACATATGAACAAATGAACAAATGAACAAATGAACAAATGAACAAATGAACAAATGAACACATGAACAAATGAAAAAATGAACAAATGAACAAATGAACAAATGAACAAATGAACAAATGAACAAATGAACAAATGAACAAATGAACAAATGAACACATGAACAAATGAAAAAATGAACAAATGAACAAATGAACAAATGAACAAATGAACAAATGAACAAATGAACAAATGAACAAATGAACAAATGAACAAATGAACAAATGAACAAATGAACAAATGAACAAATGAACAAATGAACAAAGGAACAAATGAACAAATGAACAAATGAACAAATGCACAAATGAACAAATGGACAAATGGACAAATGGACAAATGGACAAATGAACAAATGGACAAATGAACAAATGAACAAATGAACAAATGAACAAATGAACAAATGAACAAATGAGTGAATAGACAAATGAACGACTGAACAAATGAACAAATGAACGAATGAACAAATGGACAAATGAACAAATGAACAAATGAACAAATGAACAAATGAACAAATGAACAAATGAACAAATGAACAAATGAGCAAATGAACAAGTGGACAAATGGGCAAATGGGCAAATGTACAAATTAACAAATGAACAAATGAACAAATGAACAAATGAACAAATGAACAAATGAACAAATGAACAAATGAACAATTGAACAAATGAACAAATGAACAAATGAACAAATGAACAAATGAACAAGTGAACAAATGAACGAATGGACAAATGAACAAATGGACAAATGAACAAATGAACAAATGAACAAATGAACAAATGAACAAATGAACAAATGAACAAATGAACAAATGAACAAATGAACAAATGAACAAATGAACAAATGAACAAATGAACAAATGAACAAATGAACATATGAACAAATGAACAACTGAACAAATGAACAACTGAACGAATGAACAAATGAACGAATGGACAAATTAACGAATGTACAAGTGAACAAATGTACAAATGAACAAATGAACAAATGAACAAATGAACAAATGAACAAATGAACAAATGAACAAATGAACAAATGAACAAATGAACAAATGGACAAATGAACAAATGAACAAATGAACAAATGAACAAATGAACAAATGAACAAATGAACAAATGAACAAATGAACATATGAACAAATGAACAAATGAACAAATGAACAAATGAACAAATGAACAAATGAACAAATGAACAAATGAACAAATGAACAAATGAACAAATGAACAAATGAACAAATGAACAAATGAACAAATGAACGAATGAACGAATGAACGAATGAACGAATGAACGAATGAACGAATGAACAAATGAACAAATGAACAAATGAACAAATGGACAAATGGACAAATGGACAAATGGACAAATGGACAAATGGACAAATGAACAAATGAAGAAATGAACAAATGAAGAAATGAACAATTGAACGAATGAACGAATGAACGAATGAACCAATGAACGAATGAACCAATGAACGAATGAACAAATGAACAAATGAACAAATGAACAAATGAACAAATGAACAAATGAACAAATGAACAAATGAACAAATGAACAAATGAACAAATGAACAAATGAACATATGAACAAATGAACAAATGAACAACTGAACAAATGAACAACTGAACGAATGAACAAATGAACGAATGGACAAATGAACGAATGTACAAGTGAACAAATGTACAAATGAACAAATGAACAAATGAACAAATGAACAAATGAACAAATGAACAAATGAACAAATGGACAAATGAACAAATGAACAAATGAACAAATGAACAAATGAACAAATGAACAAATGAACAAATGAACAAATGAACATATGAACAAATGAACAAATGAACAAATGAACGAATGAACGAATGAACGAATGAACAAATGAACAAATGAACAAATGAACAAATGGACAAATGGACAAATGGACAAATGGACAAATGGACAAATGGACAAATGAACAAATGAAGAAATGAACAAATGAAGAAATGAACAATTGAACGAATGAACGAATGAACGAATGAACCAATGAACGAATGAACCAATGAACGAATGAACAAATGAACAAATGAACAAATGAACAAATGAACAAATGAACAAATGAACAAATGAACAAATGAACAAATGAACAAATGAACAAATGAACAAATGAAAAATGAACAAATGAACAAATGAACAAATGAACAAATGAACAAATGAACAAATGAACAAATGATCAAATGAACAAATGAACAAATGAACAAATGAACAAATGAACAAATGAACAAATTGATCAAATGATCAAATGAACAAATGAACAAGCGAACAAATGAACAAGTGAAAAAATGAACAAATGAACAAATGAAAAAATGAACAAATGAACAAATGAACAAATGAACAAATGAACAAATGAACAAATGAACAAATGAACAAATGAACAAATGAACAAATGAACAAATGAACAAATGAACAAATGAACAAATGAACAAATGAACAAATGAACAAATGAACAGATGAACAAATGAACAAATGAACAAATGAACGAATGAACAAATGAACAAATGAACAAATGAACAAATGAACAAATGAACAAATGAACAAATGAACAAATGAACAAATGGACAAATGAACGAATGAACGAATGAACGAATGAACAAATGAACAAATGAACAAACGAACAAATGAACAAACGAACAAACGAACAAACGAACAAACGAACAAACGAACAAACGAACAAACGAACAAACGAACAAACGAACAAACGAACAAACGAACAAACGAACAAACGAACAAACGAACAAACGAACAATTGAACAAATGAACAAATGGACAAATGGACAAATGGACAAATGGACAAATGGACAAATGGACAAATGGACAAATGAACAAATGAACAATTGAACAAATGAACATATGAACAAATGAACAAATGAACAAATGAACATATGAACAAATGAACAAATGAACAAATGAACAAATGAACAAATGAACAAATGAACAAATGGACAAATGGACAAATGGCCAAATGGACAAATGGACAAATGAACAAATGAACAAATGAACAAATGAACAAATGATCAAATGAACAAATGAACAAATGAGTGAATAGACAAATGAACGACTGAACAAATGAACAAAGGAACGAATGAACAAATGGACGAATGGACAAATGGATAATTGAACAAATGAACAAATGAACAAATGAACAAATGAACAAATGAACAAATGAACAAATGAACAAATGAACAAATGAACAAATGAACAAATGAACAAATGAACAAATGAACAAATGAACAAATGAACAAATGAAGAAATGAAGAAATGAAGAAATGAAGAAATGAAGAAATGAAGAAATGAAGAAATGAACAAATGAACAAATGAACAAATGAACAAATGAACAAATGAACAAATGAACATATGAACAAATGAACAAATGAACAAATGAACAAATGAACAAATGAACAAATGAACAAATGAACAAATGAACAAATGAACAAATGGACAAATGGACAAATGGGCAAATGGGCAAATGAACAAATGAACAAAAGAACAAATGAAGAAATGAACAAATGAACAAATGAACAAATGAACAAATGAACAAATGAACAAATGAACAAATGAACAAATGTACAAATGAACAAATGAACAAATGAACAAATGAACAAATGAACAAATGAACAAATGAACAAATGTACAATTGAACAAATGAACAAGTGAACAAATGAACATATGAACAAATGAACAAATGAACAAATGAACAAATGAACAAATGAACGAATGAACGAATGAACGAATGAACGAATGAACGAATGAACAAATGAACATATGAACAAATGAACAAATGAACAAATGGACAAATGGACAAATGGACAAATGGACAAATGGACAAATGGACAAATGGACAAATGGACAAATGGACAAATGGACAAATGGACAAATGGACAAATGAACAAATGTACAATTGGACAATTGGACAAATGGACAAATGGACAAATGAACAAATGAACAAATGGACAAATGGACAAATGAACAAATGAACAAATGAACAAATGAAGAAATCAACAAATGAACAAATGAACAAATGAACAAATGAACAAATGGACAAATGGACAAATGGACAAATGGGCAAATGGACAAATGAACAAATGAACAAAAGAACAAATGAACAAATGAACAAATGAACAAATGAACAAATGAACAAATGAACAAATGAACAAATGAACAAATGTACAAATGTACAAATGAACAAATGAACAAATGAACAAATGAACAAATGAACAAATGAACAAATGAACAAATGAACGAATGAACGTATGAACGAATGGACAAATGAACAAATGAACAAATGAACAAATGAACAAATGAACGAATGAACAAATGAACAAACGAACAAACGAACAAACGAACAAATGTACAAATGGACAAAGGAACAAATGAACAAATGAACAAATGAAGAAATGAAGAAATGAAGAAATGAAGAAATGAAGAAATGAACAAATGAACAAATGAACAAATGAACAAATGAACAAATGAACAAATGAACAAATGAACAAATGAACAAATGAACAAATGAACAAATGAACAAATGAACAAATAAACAAATGAACAAATGAACAAATGAACAAATGAACAAATGAACAAATGAACAAATGAACAAATGAACAAATGAACAAATGAACAAATGAACAAATGAACAAATGAACAAATGAACAAATGAACAAATGAACAAATGAACGAATGAACGAATGAACGAATGAACGAATGAACGAATGAACATATGAACAAATGAACAAATGAACAAATGAACAAATGGACAAATGGACAAATGGACAAATGGACAAATGGACAAATGGACAAATGGACAAATGAACAAATGAAGAAATGAACAAATGAACAAATGAACAATTGAACGAATGAACGAATGAACGAATGAACAAATGAACGAATGAACAAATGAACAAATGAACAAATGAACAAATGAACAAATGAACAAATGAACAAATGAACAAATGATCAAATGAACAAATGAACAAATGAACAAATGAACAAATGAACAAATGAACTAATGAACAAATGAACAAATGAACAAATGAACAAATGAACAAATGAGCAAATGAACAAATGGACAAATGGGCAAATGGGCAAATGTACAAATGAACAAATGAACAAATGAACAAATGAACAAATGAACAAATGAACAAATGAACAAATGAACAAATGAACAAATGAACAAATGAACAAATGAACAAATGAACAAATGAACAAATGAACAAATGAACAAATGAACAAATGAACAAATGAACAAATGAACAAATGAACAAATGAACAAATGAACAAATGAACAAATGAACAAATGAACGAATGGACAAATGAACAAATGAACAAATGAACAAATGAACAAATGAACGAATGAACAAATGAACAAATGAACAAATGAACAAATGAACAAATGAACAAATGAACAAATGAACAAATGAACAAATGAACAAATGAACAAATGAACAAATGGACAAATGAACAAATGGACAAATGAACAAATGAACAAATGAACAAATGAACAAATGAACAAATGAACAAATGAACAAATGGACAAATGAACAAATGGACAAATGAACAAATGAACAAATGAACAAATGAACAAATGAACAAATGAACAAATGAACAAATTAACAAATGAACAAATGAACAAATGAACAAATGAACAAATGAACAAATGAACAAATGTACAAATGAACAAATGAACAAATGGACAAATGAACAAATGAACAAATGAACAAATGGACAAATGAACAAATGAACAAATGAACAAATGAACAAATGAACAAATGAACAAATGAACAAATGAACAAATGAACATATGAACAAATGAACAACTGAACGAATGAACAAATGAACGAATGGACAAATGAACGAATGGACAAATGAACGAATGTACAAGTGAACAAATGTACAAATGAACAAATGAACAAATGAACAAATGAACAAATGAACAAATGAACAAATGAACAAATGAACAAATGAACAAATGAACAAATGAACAAATGAACAAATGAACAAATGAACAAATGAACAAATGAACAAATGAACAAATGAACAAATGAACAAATGAACAAATGAACAAATGAACAAATGAACAAATGAACAAATGAACAAATGAACAAATGAACAAATGAACAAATGAACAAATGAACAAATGAACAAATGAACAAATGAACAAATGAACAAATGAACAAATGAACAAATGAACAAATGAACAAATGAACAAATGAACAAATGAACAAATGAACAAATGAACAAATGAACAAATGAACAAATGAACAAATGAACAAATGAACAAATGAACAAATGAACAAATGAACAAATGAACAAATGAACAAATGATCAAATGAACAAATGAACAAATGAACAAATGAACAAATGATCAAATGAACAAATGAACAAATGAACAAATGAACAAATGAACAAATGAACAAATGAACAAATGAACAAATGAACAAATGAACAAATGCACAAATGGACAAATGGACAAATGGACAAATGGGCAAATGGGCAAATGAACAAATGAACAAAAGAACAAATGAACAAATGAACAAATGAACAAATGAACAAATGAACAAATGAACAAATGAACAAATGAACAAATGAACAAATGAACAAATGAACAAATGAACAAATGAACAAATGAACAAATGTACAAATGAACAAATGAACAAATGTACAAATGAACAAATGAACAAATGAACAAATGAACAAAGGAACAAATGAACAAATGAACAAATGAACAAATGGACAAATGGACAAATGGACAAATGAACAAATGGACAAATGAACAAATGAACAAATGAACAAATGAACAAATGAACAAATGAGTGAATAGACAAATGAACGACTGAACAAATGAACCAATGAACGAATGAACAAATGGACAAATGAACAAATGAACAAACGAACGAATGAACAAATGAACAAATGAACAAATGAACAAATTGATCAAATGATCAAATGAACGAATGAACAAATGAACAAATGAACAAAGGAACAAATGAACAAATGAACAAATGAACAAATGAACAAATGAACAAATGAACAAATGAACAAATGATCAAATGAACAAATGAACAATTGAACAAATGAAGAAATGAACAAATGAACAAATGAACAAATGAACAAATGAACAAATGAACAAATGAACAAATGAACAAATGAACAAATGAACAAATGAGCAAATGAACAAGTGAACAAATGAACAAATGAACAAATGAACAAATGAACAAATGATCAAATGAACAAATAAACAAACGAACAAATGAACAAACGAACAAATGAACAAATGAACAAATGACCAAGTGAACAAATGAACAAATGAACAAATGAACAAATGAACAAATGAACAAATGAACAAATGAACAAATCAACAAATGAACAAGCGAACAAATGAATAAGTGAACAAATGAACAAATGAACAAATGAAAAAATGAACAAATGAACCAATGAACAAATGAACAAATGAACAAATGAACAAATGAACAAATGAAGAAATGAACAAATGAACGAATGAACGAATGAACGAATGAACGAATGAACGAATGAACGAATGAACGAATGAACCAATGAACAAATGAACAAATGAACAAATGAACAAATGAACAATTGAACAAATGAACAAATGAACAAATGAACAAATGAACAAATGAACAATTGAACAAATGAACAAATGAACAAATGAACAAATGAACAAATGAACAAATGAACAAATCAACAAATGAACAAATGAACAAATGAACAAATGAACAAATGAACAAATGAACAAATGCACAAATGCACAAATGCACAAATGAACAAATGAACAAATGAACAAATGAACAAATGAACAAATGAACAAATGAACAAATGAACAAATGAACAAATTAACAAATTAACAAATGAACAAATGAACAAATTAGCAAATGAGCAAATGAACAAATGAACAAATGAGCAAATGAACAAATGAACAAATGATCAAATGATTAAATGAACAAGTGAACAAGTGAACAAGTGAACAAATGAACAAATGAACAAATGAACAAATGAACAAATGAACAAATGAACAAATGAACAAATGAACAAATGAACAAATGAACAAATGAACAAATGAACCAATGAACAAATGAACAAATGAACAAATGAACAAATGAACAAATGAACAAATGAACAAATGAACAAGCGAACAAATGAACAAGTGAACAAATGAACAAATGAACGAATGAACAAATAAACAAATGAGAAAATGAACAAATGAACGAATGAACAATTGAACAAATGTACAAAAGAACAAATGAACAAATGAACAAGTGAAGAAATTAAAAAACGAACAAATGAACAAACAAACAAATGAACAAATGAACAAATGACCAAGTGAACAAATGAACAAATGAACAAATGAACAAATGAACAAATGAACAAATGAACAAATCAACAAATCAACAAATGAACAAGCGAACAAATGAACAAGTGAACAAATGAACAAATGAACAAATGAACAAATGAAAAAATGAACAAATGAACCAATGAACAAATTTACAAATGAACAAATGAACAAATGAACAAATGAACAAATGAACAAATGAACAAATGAACAAATGAACAAATGAACAAATGAACAAATGAACAAATGAACAAATGAACAAATGAACAAATGAAAAAATGAACAAATGAACAAATGAACAAATGAACAAATGAACAAATGAACAAGTGAACAAATGAACAAATGAACAAATGAACAAATGAACAAATGAACAAATGAACAAATGATCAAATGAACAAATAAACAAACGAACAAATGAACAAACGAACAAATGAACAAATGAACAAGTGAACAAGTGAACAAATGAACAAATGCACAAATAAACAAATGAGAAAATGAACAAATGAACGAATGAACAATTGAACAAATGAACAAATGAACAAATTAACAAATGAACAAATGAACAAATGAACAAATGAACAAATGAACAAATGAACAAATGAACAAATGAACAAATGAACAAATGAACAAATGAACAAATGAAGAAATGATCAACTGAACAAATGATCGAATTAACAAATGAACAAATGAACAAATGAACAAATGAACAAATGAACAAATGAACAAATGAACAAATGAACAAATGAACAAATGAACAAATGAACAAATGAACAAATGAACAAATGAACAAATGAACATATGAACAAATGAACAAATGAACAAATGAACAAATGAACAAGTGAACAAATGAGCGGATAGGCAAATGAACGAATGAACAAATTAAGGAAAAGACAATCGAAAGAATGAACAAATGAACAAATGAACAAATGAACAAATGAACAAATGAACAAATGAACAAATGAACAAATGAACAAATGAACAAATGAACAAATGAACAAATGAACAAATGAACTAATGAACAAAGGAACAAATGAACAAATGAACAAATGAACAAATGAACAAATGAACAAATGAACAAATGAACGAATGAACAAATGAACGAATGAACAAATGAAGAAATGAAGAAGAGAAGAAATGAACAAATGAACAAATGACCAATTGAACATATGAACAAATGAACGATTGAACAAATGAACGAATGAACGAATGAACAAATGAACAAATGAACAAATGAACAAATGAACAAATGAACAAATGAACTAATGAACAAATGAACAAATGAACAAATGAACAAATGAACAAATGAATAAATGAACAAATGAACAAATGAACAAATGAACAAATGAACAAATGAACAAATGAACATATGAACAAATGAACATATGAACAAATGAACATATGAACAAATGAACAAATGAACAAATGAACAAATGAACAAATGAACAAATGAACAAATGAACAAATGAACAAATGAACTAATGAACAAATGAACAAATGAACAAATGAACAAATGAACAAATGAACAAATGGACAAAGGGACAAATGGACAAATGGACAAATGGGCAAATGGGCAAATGTACAAATGAACAAATGAACAAATGAACAAATGAACAAATGAACAAATGAACAAATGAACAAATGAACAAATGAACAAATGAACAAATGAACAAATGAACATATGAACAAATGAACAAATGAACAAATGAACAAATGAACAAATGAACAAATGAACAAATGAACAAATGAACAAATGAACAAATGGACAAATGAACAAATGAACAAATGGACAAATGAACAAATGGACAAATGAACAAATGAACAAATGGACAAATGAACAAATGAACAAATGAACAAATGAACAAATGAAAAAATGAACAAATGAACAAATGAACATATGAACAAATGAACAACTGAACAAATGAACAACTGAACGAATGAACAACTGAACGAATGGACAAATGAACGAATGAACAAATGAACGAATGTACAAATGAACGAATGTACAAATGAACAAATGAACAAATGAACAAATGAAGAAATGAACAAATGAACAAATGAACAAATGAACAAATGGACAAATGAACAAATGAACAAATGAACAAATGAACAAATGAACAAATGAACAAATGAACAAATGAACAAATGAACAAATGGACAAATGGACAAATGGACAAATGGACAAATGGACAAATGGACAAATGGACAAATGAACAAATGAACAAATGAACAAATGAACAAATGAACGAATGAACAAATGAACAAATGAACAAATGAACAAATGAACAAATGAACAAATGAACCAATGAACAAATGAAAAAATGAACAAATGAACAAATGAACAAATGAACAAATGAACAAATGAACAAATGAACAAATGAACAAATGAACAAATGAACAAATGAACAAATGAACTAATGAACAAATGAACAAATGAACAAATGATTAAATGAACAAGTGAACAAGTGAACAAATGAACAAATGAACAAATGAACAAATGAACAAATGAACAAATGAACAAATGAACAAATGAACAAATGAACAAATGAACAAATGAACAAATGAACAAATGAACAAATGAACCAATGAACAAATGAACAAATGAACAAATGAACAAATGAACAAATGAACAAATGAACAAATGAACAAATGAATTAATGAACAAATGAACAAATGAACAAATGAACAAATGAACAAATGAACAAACGAACAAATGAACAAATGAACAAATGAACAAATGATCAAATGAACGATTGAAGAAATGAACGAAAGCACAAATGAACAAACGAACAAATGAACAAATGAACAAATGAACAAATGAACAAGTGAACAAGTGAACAAGTGAAAAAATGAACAAATGAACAAATGAACTAATGAACAAAGGAACAAATGAACAAATGAACAAATGAACAAATGAACAAATGAACAAATGAACAAATGAACAAATGAACAAATGAACAAATGAACAAATGAACAAATGAACAAATGAACAAATGAACAAATGAACAAATGAACAAATGAACAAATGAACAAATGAACAAATGAACATATGAACAAATGAACAAATGAACAAGTGAACAAATGAACAAATGAACAAGTGAACAAATGAGCGAATAGGCAAATGAACGAATGAACAAATTAAGGAAAAGACAATCGAAAGAATGAACAAATGAACAAATGAACAAATGAACAAATGAACAAATGAACAAATGAACAAATGAACAAATGAACAAATGAACAAATGAGCGGATAGGCAAATGAACGAATGAACAAATTAAGGAAAAGACAATCGAAAGAATGAACAAATGAACAAATGAACAAATGAACAAATGAACAAATGAACAAATGAACAAATGAACAAATGAACAAATGAACAAATGAACAAATGAACAAATGATCAAATGAACAAAGGAACAAATGAACAAATGAACAAATGAACAAATGAACAAATGAACAAATGAACAAATGAACGAATGAACAAATGAACGAATGAACAAATGAAGAAATGAAGAAGAGAAGAAATGAACAAATGAACAAATGACCAATTGAACATATGAACAAATGAACGATTGAACAAATGAACGAATGAACGAATGAACAAATGAACAAATGAACAAATGAACAAATGAACAAATGAACAAATGAACTAATGAACAAATGAACAAATGAACAAATGAACAAATGAACAAATGAATAAATGAACAAATGAACAAATGAACAAATGAACAAATGAACAAATGAACAAATGAACATATGAACAAATGAACATATGAACAAATGAACATATGAACAAATGAACAAATGAACAAATGAACAAATGAACAAATGAACAAATGAACAAATGAACAAATGAACAAATGAACTAATGAACAAATGAACAAATGAACAAATGAACAAATGAACAAATGAACAAATGGACAAAGGGACAAATGGACAAATGGACAAATGGGCAAATGGGCAAATGTACAAATGAACAAATGAACAAATGAACAAATGAACAAATGAACAAATGAACAAATGAACAAATGAACAAATGAACAAATGAACAAATGAACAAATGAACATATGAACAAATGAACAAATGAACAAATGAACAAATGAACAAATGAACAAATGAACAAATGAACAAATGAACAAATGAACAAATGGACAAATGAACAAATGAACAAATGGACAAATGAACAAATGGACAAATGAACAAATGAACAAATGGACAAATGAACAAATGAACAAATGAACAAATGAACAAATGAAAAAATGAACAAATGAACAAATGAACATATGAACAAATGAACAACTGAACAAATGAACAACTGAACGAATGAACAACTGAACGAATGGACAAATGAACGAATGAACAAATGAACGAATGTACAAATGAACGAATGTACAAATGAACAAATGAACAAATGAACAAATGAAGAAATGAACAAATGAACAAATGAACAAATGAACAAATGAACAAATGGACAAATGAACAAATGAACAAATGAACAAATGAACAAATGAACAAATGAACAAATGAACAAATGGACAAATGGACAAATGGACAAATGGACAAATGGACAAATGGACAAATGGACAAATGAACAAATGAACAAATGAACAAATGAACAAATGAACGAATGAACAAATGAACAAATGAACAAATGAACAAATGAACAAATGAACAAATGAACCAATGAACAAATGAACAAATGAACAAATGAACAAATGAACAAATGAACAAATGAACAAATGAACAAATGAACAAATGAACAAATGAACAAATGAACAAATGAACAAATGAACTAATGAACAAATGAACAAATGAACAAATGATTAAATGAACAAGTGAACAAGTGAACAAATGAACAAATGAACAAATGAACAAATGAACAAATGAACAAATGAACAAATGAACAAATGAACAAATGAACAAATGAACAAATGAACAAATGAACCAATGAACAAATGAACAAATGAACAAATGAACAAATGAACAAATGAACAAATGAACAAATGAACAAATGAATTAATGAACAAATGAACAAATGAACAAATGAACAAATGAACAAATGAACAAACGAACAAATGAACAAATGAACAAATGAACAAATGATCAAATGAACGATTGAAGAAATGAACGAAAGCACAAATGAACAAACGTACAAATGAACAAATGAACAAATGAACAAATGAACAAGTGAACAAGTGAACAAGTGAAAAAATGAACAAATGAACAAATGAACTAATGAACAAAGGAACAAATGAACAAATGAACAAATGAACAAATGAACAAATGAACAAATGAACAAATGAACAAATGAACAAATGAACAAATGAACAAATGAACAAATGAACAAATGAACAAATGAACAAATGAACAAATGAACAAATGAACATATGAACAAATGAACAAATGAACAAGTGAACAAATGAACAAATGAACAAGTGAACAAATGAGCGAATAGGCAAATGAACGAATGAACAAATTAAGGAAAAGACAATCGAAAGAATGAACAAATGAACAAATGAACAAATGAACAAATGAACAAATGAACAAATGATCAAATGAACAAATGAACAAATGAACAAATGAACAAATGAACAAATGATCAAATGAACAAAGGAACAAATGAACAAATGAACAAATGAACAAATGAACAAATGAACAAATGAACAAATGAACAAATGAACGAATGAACAAATGAACGAATGAACAAATGAAGAAATGAAGAAGTGAAGAAATGAACAAATGACCAATTGAACATATGAACAAATGAACGATTGAACAAATGAACGAATGAACGAATGAACAAATGAACAAATGAACAAATGAACAAATGAACAAATGAACTAATGAACTAATGAACAAATGAACAAATGAACAAATGAACAAATGAACAAATGAACAAATGAACAAATGAACAAATGAACAAATGAACAAATGAACAAATGAACAAATGAACAAATGAACAAATGAACAAATGAACAAATGAACAAATGAACAAATGAACAAATGAACAAATGAACAAATGAACAAATGAACAAATGAACAAATGAACAAATGAACAAATGATCAAATGAACAAATGAACAAATGAACAAATGAACAAATGAACAAATGAACAAATGAACAAATGAACAAATGAACAAATGAACTAATGAACAAATGAACAAATGAACAAATGAACAAATGAACAAATGAACAAATGGACAAATGGACAAATGGACAAATGGGCAAATGGGCAAATGTACAAATGAACAAATGAACAAATGAACAAATGAACAAATGAACAAATGAACAAATGAACAAATGAACAAATGAACAAATGAACAAATGAACAAGTGAACAAATGAACAAATGAACAAATGAACAAATGGACATATGAACAAATGAACATATGAACAAATGAACATATGAACAAATGAACAAATGAACAAATGAACAAATGAACAAATGAACAAATGAACAAATGAACAAATGAACAAATGAACAAATGAACAAATGAACAAATGAACAAATGAACAAATGAACAAATGAACAAATGAACAAATGAACAAATGAACAAATGAACAAATGAACAAATGAACAAATGAACAAATGAACAAATGAACAAATGAACAAATGAACAAATGAACAAATGAACAAATGGACAAATGAACAAATGAACAAATGGACAAATGAACAAATGGACAAATGAACAAATGAACAAATGGACAAATGAACAAATGAACAAATGAACAAATGAACAAATGAACAAATGAACAAATGAACAAATGAACATATGAACAAATGAACAACTGAACAAATGAACAACTGAACGAATGAACAACTGAACGAATGGACAAATGAACGAATGAACAAATGAACGAATGTACAAATGAACAAATGTACAAATGAACAAATGAACAAATGAACAAATGAAGAAATGAACGAATGAACAAATGAACAAATGAACAAATGGACAAATGAACAAATGAACAAATGAACAAATGAACAAATGAACAAATGAACAAATGAACAAATGAACAAATGAACAAATGAACAAATGGACAAATGGACAAATGGACAAATGGACAAATGGACAAATGGACAAATGGACAAATGGACAAATGGACAAATGAACAAATGAACAAATGAACAAATGAACAAATGAACAAATGAACGAATGAACAAATGAACAAATGAACAAATGAAAAAATGAACAAATGAACAAATGAACAAATGAACAAATGAACAAATGAACAAATGAACAAATGAACAAATGAACAAATGAACAAATGAACAAATGAACAAATGAACAAATGAACAAATGAACAAATGAACAAATGAACAAATGAACAAATGAACAAATGAACTAATGAACAAATGAACAAATGAACAAATGAACAAATGAACAAACGAACAAATGAACAAATGAACAAATGATCAAATGATCAAATGAACGATTGAAGAAATGAACGAAAGCACAAATGAACAAACGAACAAATGAACAAATGAACAAATGAACAAGTGAACAAGTGAACAAGTGAAAAAATGAACAAATGAACAAATGAACTAATGAACAAAGGAACAAATGAACAAATGAACAAATGAACAAATGAACAAATGAACAAATGAACAAATGAACAAATGAACAAATGAACAAATGAACAAATGAACAAATGAACAAATGAACAAATGAACAAATGAACATATGAACAAATGAACAAATGAACAAATGAACAAATGAACAAATGAACAAATGAACAAATGAACAAATGATCAAATGAACAAATGAACAAATGAACAAATGAACAAATGAACAAATGAACAAATGAACAAATGAACAAATGAACAAATGAACAAATGAACGAATGAACAAATGAACGAATGAACAAATGAAGAAATGAAGAAGTGAAGAAATGAACAAATGAACAAATGACCAATTGAACATATGAACAAATGAACGATTGAACAAATGAACGAATGAACGAATGAACAAATGAACAAATGAACAAATGAACAAATGAACAAATGAACAAATGAACTAATGAACAAATGAACAAATGAACAAATGAACGAATGAACAAATGAACGAATGAACAAATGAAGAAATGAAGAAGTGAAGAAATGAACAAATGAACAAATGACCAATTGAACAAATGAACAAATGAACGATTGAAGAAATGAACGAAAGAACAAATGAACAAATGAACAAATGAACAAATGAACAAATGAACAAATGAACAAATGAACAAATGAACAATTGAACAAATGAACAAATGGACAAATGAACAAATGAACAAATGAACAAATGAACAAATGAACAAATGAACAAATGAACAAATGAACAAATGAACAAATGAACAAATGAACAAATGAACAAATGAACAAATGAACAAATGAACAAATGAACAAATGAGCAAATGAACAAGTGAACAAATGAACAAATGAACAAATGAACAAATGAACAAATGAACAAATGATCAAATGAACAAATAAACAAACGAACAAATGAACAAACGAACAAATGAACAAATGAACAAGTGAACAAGTGAACAAGTGAACAAATGAACAAATGAACGAATGAACAGATAAACAAATGAGAAAATGAACAAATGAACGAATGAACAATTGAACAAATGAACAAATGAAGAAATGAAGAAATGAAGAAATGAACAAATGAACAAATGAAGAAATGAAGAAATGAAGAAATGAAGAAATGAACAAATGAAGAAATGAACAAATGAACAAATGAACAAATGAACAAATAAACAAATGAACAAATGAACAAATGAACAAATGAACAAATGGACAAATGGACAAATGGACAAATGGACAAATGGACAAATGGACAAATGGACAAATGAACAAATGAACAAATGAACAAATGAACAAATGAACGAATGAACAAATGAACAAATGAACAAATGAACAAATGAACAAATGAACAAATGAACAAATGAACAAATGAACAAATGAACAAATGAACAAATGAACAAATGAACAAATGAACAAATGAACAAATGAACAAATGAACAAATGAACAAATGAACAAATGAACAAATGAACTAATGAACAAATGAACAAATGAACGAATGAACGAATGAACGAATGAACGAATGAACGAATGAACGAATGAACGAATGAACCAATGAACAAATGAACAAATGAACAAATGAACAAATGAACAATTGAACAAATGAACAAATGAACAAATGAACAAATGAACAAATGAACAAATGAACAAATCAACAAATGAACAAATGAACAAATGAACAAATGAACAAATGAACAAATGAACAAATGCACAAATGCACAAATGAACAAATGAACAAATGAACAAATGAACAAATGAACAAATGAACAAATGAACAAATGAACAAATGAACAAATGAACAAATGAACAAATTAACAAATGAACAAATGAACAAATTAGCAAATGAGCAAATGAACAAATGAACAAATGAGCAAATGAAAAAATGAACAAATGAACAAATGATTAAATGAACAAGTGAACAAGTGAACAAGTGAACAAGTGAACAAATGAACAAATGAACAAATGAACAAATGAACAAATGAACAAATGAACAAATGAACAAATGAACAAATGAACCAATGAACAAATGAACAAATGAACAAATGAACAAATGAACAAATGAACAAATGAACAAATGAACAAGCGAACAAATGAACAAGTGAACAAATGAACAAATGAACGAATGAACAAATAAACAAATGAGAAAATGAACAAATGAACAAATGAACAAATGAACAAATGAACAAATGAACAAATGAACAAATGAACAAATGAACAAATGAACAAATGATCAAATGAACAAAGGAACAAATGAACAAATGAACAAATGAACAAATGAACAAATGAACAAATGAACAAATGAACGAATGAACAAATGAACGAATGAACAAATGAAGAAATGAAGAAGAGAAGAAATGAACAAATGAACAAATGACCAATTGAACATATGAACAAATGAACGATTGAACAAATGAACGAATGAACGAATGAACAAATGAACAAATGAACAAATGAACAAATGAACAAATGAACAAATGAACTAATGAACAAATGAACAAATGAACAAATGAACAAATGAACAAATGAATAAATGAACAAATGAACAAATGAACAAATGAACAAATGAACAAATGAACAAATGAACATATGAACAAATGAACATATGAACAAATGAACATATGAACAAATGAACAAATGAACAAATGAACAAATGAACAAATGAACAAATGAACAAATGAACAAATGAACAAATGAACTAATGAACAAATGAACAAATGAACAAATGAACAAATGAACAAATGAACAAATGGACAAAGGGACAAATGGACAAATGGACAAATGGGCAAATGGGCAAATGTACAAATGAACAAATGAACAAATGAACAAATGAACAAATGAACAAATGAACAAATGAACAAATGAACAAATGAACAAATGAACAAATGAACATATGAACAAATGAACAAATGAACAAATGAACAAATGAACAAATGAACAAATGAACAAATGAACAAATGAACAAATGAACAAATGGACAAATGAACAAATGAACAAATGGACAAATGAACAAATGGACAAATGAACAAATGAACAAATGGACAAATGAACAAATGAACAAATGAACAAATGAACAAATGAAAAAATGAACAAATGAACAAATGAACATATGAACAAATGAACAACTGAACAAATGAACAACTGAACGAATGAACAACTGAACGAATGGACAAATGAACGAATGAACAAATGAACGAATGTACAAATGAACGAATGTACAAATGAACAAATGAACAAATGAACAAATGAAGAAATGAACAAATGAACAAATGAACAAATGAACAAATGGACAAATGAACAAATGAACAAATGAACAAATGAACAAATAAACAAATGAACAAATGAACAAATGGACAAATGGACAAATGGACAAATGGACAAATGGACAAATGGACAAATGGACAAATGAACAAATGAACAAATGAACAAATGAACAAATGAACGAATGAACAAATGAACAAATGAACAAATGAACAAATGAACAAATGAACAAATGAACCAATGAACAAATGAACAAATGAACAAATGAACAAATGAACAAATGAACAAATGAACAAATGAACAAATGAACAAATGAACAAATGAACAAATGAACAAATGAACAAATGAACTAATGAACAAATGAACAAATGAACAAATGATTAAATGAACAAGTGAACAAGTGAACAAATGAACAAATGAACAAATGAACAAATGAACAAATGAACAAATGAACAAATGAACAAATGAACAAATGAACAAATGAACAAATGAACAAATGAACCAATGAACAAATGAACAAATGAACAAATGAACAAATGAACAAATGAACAAATGAACAAATGAACAAATGAATTAATGAACAAATGAACAAATGAACAAATGAACAAATGAACAAATGAACAAACGAACAAATGAACAAATGAACAAATGAACAAATGATCAAATGAACGATTGAAGAAATGAACGAAAGCACAAATGAACAAACGAACAAATGAACAAATGAACAAATGAACAAATGAACAAGTGAACAAGTGAACAAGTGAAAAAATGAACAAATGAACAAATGAACTAATGAACAAAGGAACAAATGAACAAATGAACAAATGAACAAATGAACAAATGAACAAATGAACAAATGAACAAATGAACAAATGAACAAATGAACAAATGAACAAATGAACAAATGAACAAATGAACAAATGAACAAATGAACAAATGAACAAATGAACAAATGAACATATGAACAAATGAACAAATGAACAAGTGAACAAATGAACAAATGAACAAGTGAACAAATGAGCGAATAGGCAAATGAACGAATGAACAAATTAAGGAAAAGACAATCGAAAGAATGAACAAATGAACAAATGAACAAATGAACAAATGAACAAATGAACAAATGAACAAATGAACAAATGAACAAATGAACAAATGAACAAATGAACAAATGATCAAATGAACAAAGGAACAAATGAACAAATGAACAAATGAACAAATGAACAAATGAACAAATGAACAAATGAACAAATGAACGAATGAACAAATGAACGAATGAACAAATGAAGAAATGAAGAAGTGAAGAAATGAACAAATGACCAATTGAACATATGAACAAATGAACGATTGAACAAATGAACGAATGAACGAATGAACAAATGAACAAATGAACAAATGAACAAATGAACAAATGAACTAATGAACTAATGAACAAATGAACAAATGAACAAATGAACAAATGAACAAATGAACAAATGAACAAATGAACAAATGAACAAATGAACAAATGAACAAATGAACAAATGAACAAATGAACAAATGAACAAATGAACAAATGAACAAATGAACAAATGAACAAATGAACAAATGAACAAATGAACAAATGAACAAATGAACAAATGAACAAATGATCAAATGAACAAATGAACAAATGAACAAATGAACAAATGAACAAATGAACAAATGAACAAATGAACAAATGAACAAATGAACAAATGAACAAATGAACAAATGAACAAACGAACAAATGAACAAATGAACAAATGAACAAATGATCAAATGAACGATTGAAGAAATGAACGAAAGCACAAATGAACAAACGTACAAATGAACAAATGAACAAATGAACAAATGAACAAGTGAACAAGTGAACAAGTGAAAAAATGAACAAATGAACAAATGAACTAATGAACAAAGGAACAAATGAACAAATGAACAAATGAACAAATGAACAAATGAACAAATGAACAAATGAACAAATGAACAAATGAACAAATGAACAAATGAACAAATGAACAAATGAACAAATGAACAAATGAACAAATGAACAAATGAACATATGAACAAATGAACAAATGAACAAGTGAACAAATGAACAAATGAACAAGTGAACAAATGAGCGAATAGGCAAATGAACGAATGAACAAATTAAGGAAAAGACAATCGAAAGAATGAACAAATGAACAAATGAACAAATGAACAAATGAACAAATGAACAAATGATCAAATGAACAAATGAACAAATGAACAAATGAACAAATGAACAAATGATCAAATGAACAAAGGAACAAATGAACAAATGAACAAATGAACAAATGAACAAATGAACAAATGAACAAATGAACAAATGAACGAATGAACAAATGAACGAATGAACAAATGAAGAAATGAAGAAGTGAAGAAATGAACAAATGACCAATTGAACATATGAACAAATGAACGATTGAACAAATGAACGAATGAACGAATGAACAAATGAACAAATGAACAAATGAACAAATGAACAAATGAACTAATGAACTAATGAACAAATGAACAAATGAACAAATGAACAAATGAACAAATGAACAAATGAACAAATGAACAAATGAACAAATGAACAAATGAACAAATGAACAAATGAACAAATGAACAAATGAACAAATGAACAAATGAACAAATGAACAAATGAACAAATGAACAAATGAACAAATGAACAAATGAACAAATGAACAAATGAACAAATGAACAAATGAACAAATGAACAAATGAACAAATGAACAAATGAACAAATGAACAAATGAACAAATGAACAAATGAACAAATGATCAAATGAACAAATGAACAAATGAACAAATGAACAAATGAACAAATGAACAAATGAACAAATGAACAAATGAACAAATGAACTAATGAACAAATGAACAAATGAACAAATGAACAAATGAACAAATGAACAAATGGACAAATGGACAAATGGACAAATGGGCAAATGGGCAAATGTACAAATGAACAAATGAACAAATGAACAAATGAACAAATGAACAAATGAACAAATGAACAAATGAACAAATGAACAAATGAACAAATGAACAAGTGAACAAATGAACAAATGAACAAATGAACAAATGGACATATGAACAAATGAACATATGAACAAATGAACATATGAACAAATGAACAAATGAACAAATGAACAAATGAACAAATGAACAAATGAACAAATGAACAAATGAACAAATGAACAAATGAACAAATGAACAAATGAACAAATGAACAAATGAACAAATGAACAAATGAACAAATGAACAAATGAACAAATGAACAAATGAACAAATGAACAAATGAACAAATGAACAAATGAACAAATGAACAAATGAACAAATGAACAAATGAACAAATGGACAAATGAACAAATGAACAAATGGACAAATGAACAAATGGACAAATGAACAAATGAACAAATGGACAAATGAACAAATGAACAAATGAACAAATGAACAAATGAACAAATGAACAAATGAACAAATGAACATATGAACAAATGAACAACTGAACAAATGAACAACTGAACGAATGAACAACTGAACGAATGGACAAATGAACGAATGAACAAATGAACGAATGTACAAATGAACAAATGTACAAATGAACAAATGAACAAATGAACAAATGAAGAAATGAACGAATGAACAAATGAACAAATGAACAAATGGACAAATGAACAAATGAACAAATGAACAAATGAACAAATGAACAAATGAACAAATGAACAAATGAACAAATGAACAAATGAACAAATGGACAAATGGACAAATGGACAAATGGACAAATGGACAAATGGACAAATGGACAAATGGACAAATGGACAAATGAACAAATGAACAAATGAACAAATGAACAAATGAACGAATGAACAAATGAACAAATGAACAAATGAAAAAATGAACAAATGAACAAATGAACAAATGAACAAATGAACAAATGAACAAATGAACAAATGAACAAATGAACAAATGAACAAATGAACAAATGAACAAATGAACAAATGAACAAATGAACAAATGAACAAATGAACAAATGAACAAATGAACAAATGAACAAATGAACAAATGAACTAATGAACAAATGAACAAATGAACAAATGAACAAATGAACAAACGAACAAATGAACAAATGAACAAATGATCAAATGATCAAATGAACGATTGAAGAAATGAACGAAAGCACAAATGAACAAACGAACAAATGAACAAATGAACAAATGAACAAGTGAACAAGTGAACAAGTGAAAAAATGAACAAATGAACAAATGAACTAATGAACAAAGGAACAAATGAACAAATGAACAAATGAACAAATGAACAAATGAACAAATGAACAAATGAACAAATGAACAAATGAACAAATGAACAAATGAACAAATGAACAAATGAACAAATGAACAAATGAACATATGAACAAATGAACAAATGAACAAATGAACAAATGAACAAATGAACAAATGAACAAATGAACAAATGATCAAATGAACAAATGAACAAATGAACAAATGAACAAATGAACAAATGAACAAATGAACAAATGAACAAATGAACAAATGAACAAATGAACGAATGAACAAATGAACGAATGAACAAATGAAGAAATGAAGAAGTGAAGAAATGAACAAATGAACAAATGACCAATTGAACATATGAACAAATGAACGATTGAACAAATGAACGAATGAACGAATGAACAAATGAACAAATGAACAAATGAACAAATGAACAAATGAACAAATGAACTAATGAACAAATGAACAAATGAACAAATGAACGAATGAACAAATGAACGAATGAACAAATGAAGAAATGAAGAAGTGAAGAAATGAACAAATGAACAAATGACCAATTGAACAAATGAACAAATGAACGATTGAAGAAATGAACGAAAGAACAAATGAACAAATGAACAAATGAACAAATGAACAAATGAACAAATGAACAAATGAACAAATGAACAATTGAACAAATGAACAAATGGACAAATGAACAAATGAACAAATGAACAAATGAACAAATGAACAAATGAACAAATGAACAAATGAACAAATGAACAAATGAACAAATGAACAAATGAACAAATGAACAAATGAACAAATGAACAAATGAACAAATGAGCAAATGAACAAGTGAACAAATGAACAAATGAACAAATGAACAAATGAACAAATGAACAAATGATCAAATGAACAAATAAACAAACGAACAAATGAACAAACGAACAAATGAACAAATGAACAAGTGAACAAGTGAACAAGTGAACAAATGAACAAATGAACGAATGAACAGATAAACAAATGAGAAAATGAACAAATGAACGAATGAACAATTGAACAAATGAACAAATGAAGAAATGAAGAAATGAAGAAATGAACAAATGAACAAATGAAGAAATGAAGAAATGAAGAAATGAAGAAATGAACAAATGAAGAAATGAACAAATGAACAAATGAACAAATGAACAAATAAACAAATGAACAAATGAACAAATGAACAAATGAACAAATGGACAAATGGACAAATGGACAAATGGACAAATGGACAAATGGACAAATGGACAAATGAACAAATGAACAAATGAACAAATGAACAAATGAACGAATGAACAAATGAACAAATGAACAAATGAACAAATGAACAAATGAACAAATGAACAAATGAACAAATGAACAAATGAACAAATGAACAAATGAACAAATGAACAAATGAACAAATGAACAAATGAACAAATGAACAAATGAACAAATGAACAAATGAACAAATGAACTAATGAACAAATGAACAAATGAACGAATGAACGAATGAACGAATGAACGAATGAACGAATGAACGAATGAACGAATGAACCAATGAACAAATGAACAAATGAACAAATGAACAAATGAACAATTGAACAAATGAACAAATGAACAAATGAACAAATGAACAAATGAACAAATGAACAAATCAACAAATGAACAAATGAACAAATGAACAAATGAACAAATGAACAAATGAACAAATGCACAAATGCACAAATGAACAAATGAACAAATGAACAAATGAACAAATGAACAAATGAACAAATGAACAAATGAACAAATGAACAAATGAACAAATGAACAAATTAACAAATGAACAAATGAACAAATTAGCAAATGAGCAAATGAACAAATGAACAAATGAGCAAATGAAAAAATGAACAAATGAACAAATGATTAAATGAACAAGTGAACAAGTGAACAAGTGAACAAGTGAACAAATGAACAAATGAACAAATGAACAAATGAACAAATGAACAAATGAACAAATGAACAAATGAACAAATGAACCAATGAACAAATGAACAAATGAACAAATGAACAAATGAACAAATGAACAAATGAACAAATGAACAAGCGAACAAATGAACAAGTGAACAAATGAACAAATGAACGAATGAACAAATAAACAAATGAGAAAATGAACAAATGAACAAATGAACAAATGAACAAATGAACAAATGAACAAATGAACAAATGAACAAATGAACAAATGAACAAATGATCAAATGAACAAAGGAACAAATGAACAAATGAACAAATGAACAAATGAACAAATGAACAAATGAACAAATGAACGAATGAACAAATGAACGAATGAACAAATGAAGAAATGAAGAAGAGAAGAAATGAACAAATGAACAAATGACCAATTGAACATATGAACAAATGAACGATTGAACAAATGAACGAATGAACGAATGAACAAATGAACAAATGAACAAATGAACAAATGAACAAATGAACAAATGAACTAATGAACAAATGAACAAATGAACAAATGAACAAATGAACAAATGAATAAATGAACAAATGAACAAATGAACAAATGAACAAATGAACAAATGAACAAATGAACATATGAACAAATGAACATATGAACAAATGAACATATGAACAAATGAACAAATGAACAAATGAACAAATGAACAAATGAACAAATGAACAAATGAACAAATGAACAAATGAACTAATGAACAAATGAACAAATGAACAAATGAACAAATGAACAAATGAACAAATGGACAAAGGGACAAATGGACAAATGGACAAATGGGCAAATGGGCAAATGTACAAATGAACAAATGAACAAATGAACAAATGAACAAATGAACAAATGAACAAATGAACAAATGAACAAATGAACAAATGAACAAATGAACATATGAACAAATGAACAAATGAACAAATGAACAAATGAACAAATGAACAAATGAACAAATGAACAAATGAACAAATGAACAAATGGACAAATGAACAAATGAACAAATGGACAAATGAACAAATGGACAAATGAACAAATGAACAAATGGACAAATGAACAAATGAACAAATGAACAAATGAACAAATGAAAAAATGAACAAATGAACAAATGAACATATGAACAAATGAACAACTGAACAAATGAACAACTGAACGAATGAACAACTGAACGAATGGACAAATGAACGAATGAACAAATGAACGAATGTACAAATGAACGAATGTACAAATGAACAAATGAACAAATGAACAAATGAAGAAATGAACAAATGAACAAATGAACAAATGAACAAATGGACAAATGAACAAATGAACAAATGAACAAATGAACAAATAAACAAATGAACAAATGAACAAATGGACAAATGGACAAATGGACAAATGGACAAATGGACAAATGGACAAATGGACAAATGAACAAATGAACAAATGAACAAATGAACAAATGAACGAATGAACAAATGAACAAATGAACAAATGAACAAATGAACAAATGAACAAATGAACCAATGAACAAATGAACAAATGAACAAATGAACAAATGAACAAATGAACAAATGAACAAATGAACAAATGAACAAATGAACAAATGAACAAATGAACAAATGAACAAATGAACTAATGAACAAATGAACAAATGAACAAATGATTAAATGAACAAGTGAACAAGTGAACAAATGAACAAATGAACAAATGAACAAATGAACAAATGAACAAATGAACAAATGAACAAATGAACAAATGAACAAATGAACAAATGAACAAATGAACCAATGAACAAATGAACAAATGAACAAATGAACAAATGAACAAATGAACAAATGAACAAATGAACAAATGAATTAATGAACAAATGAACAAATGAACAAATGAACAAATGAACAAATGAACAAACGAACAAATGAACAAATGAACAAATGAACAAATGATCAAATGAACGATTGAAGAAATGAACGAAAGCACAAATGAACAAACGAACAAATGAACAAATGAACAAATGAACAAATGAACAAGTGAACAAGTGAACAAGTGAAAAAATGAACAAATGAACAAATGAACTAATGAACAAAGGAACAAATGAACAAATGAACAAATGAACAAATGAACAAATGAACAAATGAACAAATGAACAAATGAACAAATGAACAAATGAACAAATGAACAAATGAACAAATGAACAAATGAACAAATGAACAAATGAACAAATGAACAAATGAACATATGAACAAATGAACAAATGAACAAGTGAACAAATGAACAAATGAACAAGTGAACAAATGAGCGAATAGGCAAATGAACGAATGAACAAATTAAGGAAAAGACAATCGAAAGAATGAACAAATGAACAAATGAACAAATGAACAAATGAACAAATGAACAAATGAACAAATGAACAAATGAACAAATGAACAAATGAACAAATGAACAAATGATCAAATGAACAAAGGAACAAATGAACAAATGAACAAATGAACAAATGAACAAATGAACAAATGAACAAATGAACAAATGAACGAATGAACAAATGAACGAATGAACAAATGAAGAAATGAAGAAGTGAAGAAATGAACAAATGACCAATTGAACATATGAACAAATGAACGATTGAACAAATGAACGAATGAACGAATGAACAAATGAACAAATGAACAAATGAACAAATGAACAAATGAACTAATGAACTAATGAACAAATGAACAAATGAACAAATGAACAAATGAACAAATGAACAAATGAACAAATGAACAAATGAACAAATGAACAAATGAACAAATGAACAAATGAACAAATGAACAAATGAACAAATGAACAAATGAACAAATGAACAAATGAACAAATGAACAAATGAACAAATGAACAAATGAACAAATGATCAAATGAACAAATGAACAAATGAACAAATGAACAAATGAACAAATGAACAAATGAACAAATGAACAAATGAACAAATGAACTAATGAACAAATGAACAAATGAACAAATGAACAAATGAACAAATGAACAAATGGACAAATGGACAAATGGACAAATGGGCAAATGGGCAAATGTACAAATGAACAAATGAACAAATGAACAAATGAACAAATGAACAAATGAACAAATGAACAAATGAACAAATGAACAAATGAACAAATGAACAAGTGAACAAATGAACAAATGAACAAATGAACAAATGGACATATGAACAAATGAACATATGAACAAATGAACATATGAACAAATGAACAAATGAACAAATGAACAAATGAACAAATGAACAAATGAACAAATGAACAAATGAACAAATGAACAAATGAACAAATGAACAAATGAACAAATGAACAAATGAACAAATGAACAAATGAACAAATGAACAAATGAACAAATGAACAAATGAACAAATGAACAAATGAACAAATGAACAAATGAACAAATGAACAAATGAACAAATGGACAAATGAACAAATGAACAAATGGACAAATGAACAAATGGACAAATGAACAAATGAACAAATGGACAAATGAACAAATGAACAAATGAACAAATGAACAAATGAACAAATGAACAAATGAACATATGAACAAATGAACAACTGAACAAATGAACAACTGAACGAATGAACAACTGAACGAATGGACAAATGAACGAATGAACAAATGAACGAATGTACAAATGAACAAATGTACAAATGAACAAATGAACAAATGAACAAATGAAGAAATGAACGAATGAACAAATGAACAAATGAACAAATGGACAAATGAACAAATGAACAAATGAACAAATGAACAAATGAACAAATGAACAAATGAACAAATGAACAAATGAACAAATGAACAAATGGACAAATGGACAAATGGACAAATGGACAAATGGACAAATGGACAAATGGACAAATGGACAAATGGACAAATGAACAAATGAACAAATGAACAAATGAACAAATGAACGAATGAACAAATGAACAAATGAACAAATGAAAAAATGAACAAATGAACAAATGAACAAATGAACAAATGAACAAATGAACAAATGAACAAATGAACAAATGAACAAATGAACAAATGAACAAATGAACAAATGAACAAATGAACAAATGAACAAATGAACAAATGAACAAATGAACAAATGAACAAATGAACTAATGAACAAATGAACAAATGAACAAATGAACAAATGAACAAACGAACAAATGAACAAATGAACAAATGATCAAATGATCAAATGAACGATTGAAGAAATGAACGAAAGCACAAATGAACAAACGAACAAATGAACAAATGAACAAATGAACAAGTGAACAAGTGAACAAGTGAAAAAATGAACAAATGAACAAATGAACTAATGAACAAAGGAACAAATGAACAAATGAACAAATGAACAAATGAACAAATGAACAAATGAACAAATGAACAAATGAACAAATGAACAAATGAACAAATGAACAAATGAACAAATGAACAAATGAACAAATGAACATATGAACAAATGAACAAATGAACAAATGAACAAATGAACAAATGAACAAATGAACAAATGAACAAATGATCAAATGAACAAATGAACAAATGAACAAATGAACAAATGAACAAATGAACAAATGAACAAATGAACAAATGAACAAATGAACAAATGAACGAATGAACAAATGAACGAATGAACAAATGAAGAAATGAAGAAGTGAAGAAATGAACAAATGAACAAATGACCAATTGAACATATGAACAAATGAACGATTGAACAAATGAACGAATGAACGAATGAACAAATGAACAAATGAACAAATGAACAAATGAACAAATGAACAAATGAACTAATGAACAAATGAACAAATGAACAAATGAACGAATGAACGAATGAACGAATGAACAAATGAAGAAATGAAGAAGTGAAGAAATGAACAAATGAACAAATGACCAATTGAACAAATGAACAAATGAACGATTGAAGAAATGAACGAAAGAACAAATGAACAAATGAACAAATGAACAAATGAACAAATGAACAAATGAACAAATGAACAAATGAACAAATGAACAAATGAACAAATGGACAAATGAACAAATGAACAAATGAACAAATGAACAAATGAACAAATGAACAAATGAACAAATGAACAAATGAACAAATGAACAAATGAACAAATGAACAAATGAACAAATGAACAAATGAACAAATGAACAAATGAGCAAATGAACAAGTGAACAAATGAACAAATGAACAAATGAACAAATGAACAAATGAACAAATGATCAAATGAACAAATAAACAAACGAACAAATGAACAAACGAACAAATGAACAAATGAACAAGTGAACAAGTGAACAAGTGAACAAATGAACAAATGAACGAATGAACAGATAAACAAATGAGAAAATGAACAAATGAACGAATGAACAATTGAACAAATGAACAAATGAAGAAATGAAGAAATGAAGAAATGAACAAATGAACAAATGAAGAAATGAAGAAATGAAGAAATGAAGAAATGAACAAATGAAGAAATGAACAAATGAACAAATGAACAAATGAACAAATAAACAAATGAACAAATGAACAAATGAACAAATGAACAAATGGACAAATGGACAAATGGACAAATGGACAAATGGACAAATGGACAAATGGACAAATGAACAAATGAACAAATGAACAAATGAACAAATGAACGAATGAACAAATGAACAAATGAACAAATGAACAAATGAACAAATGAACAAATGAACAAATGAACAAATGAACAAATGAACAAATGAACAAATGAACAAATGAACAAATGAACAAATGAACAAATGAACAAATGAACAAATGAACAAATGAACAAATGAACAAATGAACTAATGAACAAATGAACAAATGAACGAATGAACGAATGAACGAATGAACGAATGAACGAATGAACGAATGAACGAATGAACCAATGAACAAATGAACAAATGAACAAATGAACAAATGAACAATTGAACAAATGAACAAATGAACAAATGAACAAATGAACAAATGAACAAATGAACAAATCAACAAATGAACAAATGTACAAATGAACAAATGAACAAATGAACAAATGAACAAATGCACAAATGCACAAATGAACAAATGAACAAATGAACAAATGAACAAATGAACAAATGAACAAATGAACAAATGAACAAATGAACAAATGAACAAATGAACAAATTAACAAATGAACAAATGAACAAATTAGCAAATGAGCAAATGAACAAATGAACAAATGAGCAAATGAAAAAATGAACAAATGAACAAATGATTAAATGAACAAGTGAACAAGTGAACAAGTGAACAAGTGAACAAATGAACAAATGAACAAATGAACAAATGAACAAATGAACAAATGAACAAATGAACAAATGAACAAATGAACCAATGAACAAATGAACAAATGAACAAATGAACAAATGAACAAATGAACAAATGAACAAATGAACAAGCGAACAAATGAACAAGTGAACAAATGAACAAATGAACGAATGAACAAATAAACAAATGAGAAAATGAACAAATGAACGAATGAACAATTGAACAAATGTACAAAAGAACAAATGAACAAATGAACAAGTGAAGAAATTAAAAAACGAACAAATGAACAAATGAACAAATGACCAAGTGAACAAATGAACAAATGAACAAATGAACAAATGAACAAATGAACAAATGAACAAATCAACAAATGAACAAGCGAACAAATGAACAAGTGAACAAATGAACAAATGAACAAATGAACAAATGAAAAAATGAACAAATGAACCAATGAACAAATGAACAAATGAACAAATGAACAAATGAACAAATGAACAAATGAACAAATGAACAAATGAACAAATGAACAAATGAACAAATGAACAAATGAACAAATGAACAAATGAACAAATGAACAAATGAACAAATGAACAAATGAACAAATGAACAAGTGAACAAATGAACAAATGAACAAATGAACAAATGAACAAATGAACAAATGATCAAATGAACAAATAAACAAACGAACAAATGAACAAACGAACAAATGAACAAATGAACAAATGAACAAATGAACAAATGAACAAATGAACAAATGAACAAAGGAACAAATGAACAAATGAACAAATGAACAAGTGACCAAGTGAACAAGTGAACAAGTGAACAAATGAACAAGTGAACAAGTGAACAAATGAACAAATGAACAAATGAACAAATGAACAAATGAACAAATGAACAAATGAACAAATGAAAAAATGAACAAATGAACAAATGAAAGAATTAACAAATGAACAAATGAACAAATGAACTAATGAACAAATGAACAAATGAACAAATGAACAAATGAACAAATTAACAAATGAACAAATGAACAAATGAACAAATGAACAAATGAACAAATGAACAAATGAAGGATTGAACAAATGAACGATTGAAGAAATGAACAAATGAGCAAATGAACAAATGAACAAATGAACAAATGAACAAATGAACAAGTGAACAAATGAGCGAATAGGCAAATGAACGAATGAACAAATTAAGGAAAAGACAATCGAAAGAATGAACAAATGAACAAATGAACAAATGAACAAATGAACAAATGAACAAATGAACAAATGATCAAATGAACAAAGGAACAAATGAACAAATGAACAAATGAACAAATGAACAAATGAACAAATGAACTAATGAACAAATGAACAAATGAACAAATGAACAAATGAACAAATGAACAAATGGACAAATGGACAAATGAACAAATGAACAAATGAACAAATGAACAAGTGAACAAATGAGCGAATAGGCAAATGAACGAATGAACAAATTAAGGAAAAGACAATCGAAAGAATGAACAAATGAACAAATGAACAAATGAACAAATGAACAAATGAACAAATGAACAAATGAACAAATGAACAAATGAACAAATGATCAAATGAACAAAGGAACAAATGAACAAATGAACAAATGAACAAATGAACAAATGAACAAATGAACAAATGAACGAATGAACAAATGAACGAATGAACAAATGAAGAAATGAAGAAGTGAAGAAATGAACAAATGAACAAATGACCAATTGAACATATGAACAAATGAACGATTGAACAAATGAACGAATGAACGAATGAACGAATGAACAAATGAACAAATGAACAAATGAACAAATGAACAAATGAACAAATGAACAAATGAACAAATGAACAAATGAACAAATGAACAAATGAACAAATGAACAAATGAACAAATGAACAAATGAACAAATGAACAAATGAACAAATGAACAAATGAACAAATGAACAAATGAACAAATGAACAAATGAACAAATGAACAAATGAACAAATGAACAAATGAACAAATGAACAAATGAACAAATGAACAAATGAACAAATGAACAAATGAACAAATGAACAAATGAACAAATGAACAAATGAACAAATGAACAAATGAACAAATGAACAAATGAACAAATGATCAAATGAACAAATGAACAAATGAACAAATGAACAAATGAACTAATGAACAAATGAACAAATGAACAAATGAACAAATGAACAAATGAACAAATGAACAAATGGACAAATGGACAAATGGGCAAATGGGCAAATGTACAAATGAACAAATGAATAAATGAACAAATGAACAAATGAACAAATGAACAAATGAACAAATGAACAAATGAACAAATGAACAAATGAACAAATGAACAAATGAACAAATGAACAAATGAACAAATGAACATATGAACAAATGAACATATGAACAAATGAACATATGAACAAATGAACAAATGAACAAATGAACAAATGAACAAATTAACAAATGAACAAATGAACAAATGAACAAATGAACAAATGAACAAATGAAGGATTGAACAAATGAACAAATGAACAAATGAACAAATGAACAAATGAACAAATGAACAAATGAACAAATGAACAAATGAACAAATGAACAAATGAACAAATGTACAAATGGACAAATGAACAAATGAACAAATGGACAAATGAAAAAATGGACAAATGAACAAATGAACAAATGGACAAATGAACAAATGAACAAATGAACAAATGAACAAATGAACAAATGAACAAATGAACAAATGAACAAATGAACATATGAACAAATGAACAACTGAACAAATGAACAACTGAACGAATGAACAACTGAACGAATGGACAAATGAACGAATGAACAAATGAACGAATGTACAAATGAACAAATGTACAAATGAACAAATGGACAAATGAACAAATGAACAAATGAACAAATGAACAAATGAACGAATGAACAAATGAACAAATGAACAAATGAACAAATGTACAAATGAACAAATGTACAAATGAACAAATGAACAAATGAACAAATGAACAAATGAACAAATGAACAAATGAACAAATGAACAAATGAACAAATGAACAAATGAACAAATGAACAAATGAACAAATGAACAAACGAACAAATGAACAAATGAACAAATGAACAAATGATCAAATGAACGATTGAAGAAATGAACGAAAGCACAAATGAACAAACGAACAAATGAACAAATGAACAAATGAACAAATGAACAAGTGAACAAGTGAACAAGTGAAAAAATGAACAAATGAACAAATGAACTAATGAACAAAGGAACAAATGAACAAATGAACAAATGAACAAATGAACAAATGAACAAATGAACAAATGAACAAATGAACAAATGAACAAATGAACAAATGAACATATGAACAAATGAACAAATGAACAAATGAACAAGTGAACAAATGAGCGAATAGGCAAATGAACGAATGAACAAATTAAGGAAAAGACAATCGAAAGAATGAACAAATGAACAAATGAACAAATGAACAAATGAACAAATGAACAAATGAACAAATGAACAAATGAACAAATGATCAAATGACCAAAGGAACAAATGAACAAATGAACAAATGAACAAATGAACAAATGAACAAATGAACAAATGAACGAATGAACAAATGAACGAATGAACAAATGAAGAAATGAAGAAGTGATGAAATGAACAAATGAAGAAATGACCAATTGAACAAATGAACAAATGAACGATTGAACAAATGAACGAATGAACGAATGAACAAATGAACAAATGAACAAATGAACAAATGAACAAATGAACTAATGAACAAATGAACAAATGAACAAATGAACAAATGAACAAATGAACAAATGAACAAATGAACAAATGAACAAATGAACAAATGAACAAATGAACAAATGAACAAATGAACAAATGAACAAATGAACAAATGAACAAATTAACAAATGAACAAATGAACAAATTAGCAAATGAGCAAATGAACAAATGAACAAATGAGCAAATGAACAAATGAACAAATGAACAAATGAACAAATGATTAAATGAACAAGTGAACAAGTGAACAAATGAACAAATGAACAAATGAACAAATGAACAAATGAACAAATGAACAAGTGAACAAATGAACAAATGAACAAATGAACAAATGAAGCAATGAACAAATGAACAAATGAACAAATGTACAAATGAACAAATGAACAAATGAACAAATGAACAAGCGAACAAATGAACAAGTGAACAAATGAACAAATGAACGAATGAACAAATAAACAAATGAGAAAATGAACAAATGAACGAATGAACAATTGAACAAATGTACAAAAGAACAAATGAACAAATGAACAAGTGAAGAAATTAAAAAACGAACAAATGAACAAACAAACAAATGAACAAATGAACAAATGACCAAGTGAACAAATGAACAAATGAACAAATGAACAAATGAACAAATGAACAAATGAACAAATGAACAAATCAACAAATGAACAAGCGAACAAATGAATAAGTGAACAAATGAACAAATGAACAAATGAAAAAATGAACAAATGAACCAATGAACAAATGAACAAATGAACAAATGAACAAATGAACAAATGAACAAATGAACGAATGAACGAATGAACGAATGAACGAATGAACGAATGAACGAATGAACGAATGAACGAATGAACGAATGAACCAATGAACAAATGAACAAATGAACAAATGAACAAATGAACAATTGAACAAATGAACAAATGAACAAATGAACAAATGAACAAATGAACAAATGAACAAATCAACAAATGAACAAATGAACAAATGAACAAATGAACAAATGAACAAATGAACAAATGCACAAATGCACAAATGAACAAATGAACAAATGAACAAATGAACAAATGAACAAATGAACAAATGAACAAATGAACAAATGAACAAATGAACAAATGAACAAATGAACAAATGAACAAATTAGCAAATGAGCAAATGAAAAAATGAACAAATGAACCAATGAACAAATGAACAAATGAACAAATGAACAAATGAACGAATGAACAAATGAACGAATGAACGAATGAACGAATGAACGAATGAACGAATGAACGAATGAACGAATGAACCAATGAACAAATGAACAAATGAACAAATGAACAAATGAACAAATGAACAAATGAACAAATGAACAAATGATCAAATGAACAAATGAACAAATGAACAAATGAACAAATGAACAAATGAACTAATGAACAAATGAACAAATGAACAAATGAACAAATGAACAAATGAACAAATGAACAAATGAACAAATGAACAAATGGACAAATGGACAAATGGGCAAATGGGCAAATGTACAAATGAACAAATGAATAAATGAACAAATGAACAAATGAACAAATGAACAAATGAACAAATGAACAAATGAACAAATGAACAAATGAACAAATGAACATATGAACAAATGAACATATGAACAAATGAACATATGAACAAATGAACAAATGAACAAATGAACAAATGAACAAATGAACAAATGAACAAATGAACAAATGAACAAATGAACAAATGAACAAATGAACAAATGAACAAATGAACAAATGAACAAATGAACAAATGAACAAATGAACAAATGAACAAATGAACAAATGAACAAATGAACAAATGAACAAATGAACAAATGAACAAATGAACAAATGAACAAATGAACAAATGGACAAATGAACAAATGAACAAATGGACAAATGAACAAATGGACAAATGAACAAATGAACAAATGGACAAATGAACAAATGAACAAATGAACAAATGAACGAATGAACAAATGAACAAATGAACAAATGAACAAATGAACAAATGAACAAATGAACAAATGAACAAATGAACAAATGAACAAATGAACAAATGAACAAATGAACAAATGAACAAATGAACAAATGAACAAATGAACAAATGAACGAATGAACAAAAGAACGAATGAACAAATGAAGAAATGAAGAAGTGAAGAAATGAACAAATGAACAAATGACCAATTGAACAAATGAACAAATGAACGATTGAAGAAATGAACGAAAGAACAAATGAACAAATGAACAAATGAACAAATGAACAAATGAACAAATGAACAAATGAACAAATGAACAAATGAACAAATGAACAAATGAACAAATGAACAAATGAACAAATGAACAAATGAACAAATGAACAAATGAACAAATGAACAAATGAACAAATGAACAAATGAACAAATGAACAAATGAACAAATGACCAATTGAACAAATGAACAAATGAACGATTGAAGAAATGAACGAAAGAACAAATGAACAAATGAACAAATGAACAAATGAACAAATGAACAAATGAACAAATGAACAAATCAACAAATGAACAAATGAACAAATGAACAAATCAACAAATGAACAAGCGAACAAATGAATAAGTGAACAAATGAACAAATGAACAAATGAAAAAATGAACAAATGAACCAATGAACAAATGAACAAATGAACAAATGAACAAATGAACAAATGAACAAATGAACAAATGAACGAATGAACGAATGAACGAATGAACGAATGAACGAATGAACGAATGAACCAATGAACAAATGAACAAATGAACAAATGAACAAATGAACAATTGAACAAATGAACAAATGAACAAATGAACAAATGAACAAATGAACAAATGAACAAATCAACAAATGAACAAATGAACAAATGAACAAATGAACAAATGAACAAATGCACAAATGCACAAATGAACAAATGAACAAATGAACAAATGAACAAATGAACAAATGAACAAATGAACAAATGAACAAATGAACAAATGAACAAATGAACAAATGAACAAATGAACAAATGAACAAATGAACAAATTAGCAAATGAGCAAATGAACAAATGAACAAATGAGCAAATGAACAAATGAACAAATGAACAAATGATTAAATGAACAAGTGAACAAGTGAACAAGTGAACAAATGAACAAATGAACAAATGAACAAATGAACAAATGAACAAATGAACAAATGAACAAATGAACCAATGAACAAATGAACAAATGAACAAATGAACAAATGAACAAATGAACAAATGAACAAATGAACAAGCGAACAAATGAACAAGTGAACAAATGAACAAATGAACGAATGAACAAATAAACAAATGAGAAAATGAACAAATGAACGAATGAACAATTGAACAAATGTACAAAAGAACAAATGAACAAATGAACAAGTGAAGAAATTAAAAAACGAACAAATGAACAAACAAACAAATGAACAAATGAACAAATGACCAAGTGAACAAATGAACAAATGAACAAATGAACAAATGAACAAATGAACAAATGAACAAATGAACAAATGAACAAATCAACAAATGAACAAGCGAACAAATGAACAAGTGAACAAATGAACAAATGAACAAATGAACAAATGAAAAAATGAACAAATGAACCAATGAACAAATGAACAAATGAACAAATGAACAAATGAACAAATGAACGAATGAACGAATGAACGAATGAACGAATGAACGAATGAACGAATGAACGAATGAACGAATGAACGAATGAACCAATGAACAAATGAACAAATGAACAAATGAACAAATGAACAAATGAACAAATGAACAAATGAACAAATGCACAAATGCACAAATGAACAAATGAACAAATGAACAAATGAACAAATGAACAAATGAACAAATGAACAAATGAACAAATGAACAAATGAACAAATGAACAAATGAACAAATGAACAAATGAACAAATGAACAAATGAACAAATTAGCAAATGAACAAATGATTAAATGAACAAGTGAACAAGTGAACAAGTGAACAAATGAACAAATGAACAAATGAACAAATGAACAAATGAACAAATGAACAAATGAACAAATGAACAAATGAACAAATGAACAAATGAACAAATGAACAAATGAACAAATGAACAAATGAACAAATGAACAAATGAACAAATGAACAAATGAACAAGCGAACAAATGAACAAGTGAACAAATGAACAAATGAACGAATGAACAAATAAACAAATGAGAAAATGAACAAATGAACGAATGAACAATTGAACAAATGTACAAAAGAACAAATGAACAAATGAACGAATGAACAAATGAAGAAATGAAGAAGTGAAGAAATGAACAAATGAACAAATGACCAATTGAACAAATGAACAAATGAACGATTGAAGAAATGAACGAAAGAACAAATGAACAAATGAACAAATGAACAAATGAACAAATGAACAAATGAACAAATGAACAAATGAACAAATGAACAAATGAACAAATGAACAAATGAACAAATGAACAAATGAACAAATGAACAAATGAACAAATGAACAAATGAACAAATGAACAAATGAACAAATGAACAAATGAACAAATGAACAAATGAACAATTGAACAAATGAACAAATGAACAAATGAACAAATGAACAAATGAACAAATGACCAATTGAACAAATGAACAAATGAACGATTGAAGAAATGAACGAAAGAACAAATGAACAAATGAACAAATGAACAAATGAACAAATGAACAAATGAACAAATGAACAAATGAACAAATGAACAAATGAACAAATGAACAAATGAACAAGTGAACAAATGAACAAATGAACAAATGAACAAATGAACAAATGAACAAATGATCAAATGAACAAATGAACAAATAAACAAACGAACAAATGAACAAACGAACAAATGAACAAATGAACAAGTGAACAAGTGAACAAATGAACAAATGAACAAATAAACAAATGAGAAAATGAACAAATGAACGAATGAACAATTGAACAAATGAACAAATGAACAAATTAACAAATGAACAAATGAACAAATGAACAAATGAACAAATGAACAAATGAACAAATGAACAAATGAACAAATGAACAAATGAACAAATGAACAAATGAACAAATGAACAAATGAACAAATGAACAAATGAACAAATGAACAAATGAACAAATGAACAAATGAACAAATGAACAAATGATCAACTGAACAAATGATCGAATTAACAAATGAACAAATGAACAAATGAACTAATGAACAAATGATCAACTGAACAAATGATCGAATTAACAAATGAACAAATGAACAAATGAACTAATGAACAAATGAACAAATGAACGATTGAAGAAATGAACGAAAGAAAAAATGAACAATCGAACAAATGAACAAATAAACAAATGAACAAATGAACAAATGAACAAATGAAAAAATGAACAAATGAACAAATGAACAAATGAACGAATTAACAAATGAACAAATGAACAAATGAACTAATGAACAAATGAACAAATGAACAAATGAACAAATGAACAAATTAACAAATGAACAAATGAACAAATGAACAAATGAACAAATGAAGGATTGAACAAATGAACGATTGAAGAAATGAACAAATGAGCAAATGAACAAATGAACAAATGAACAAATGAACAAATGAACAAATGAACAAATGAACAAATGAACAAATGAGCAAATGAACAAGTGAACAAATGAACAAATGAACAAATGAACAAATGAACAAATGAACAAATGATCAAATGAACAAATAAACAAACGAACAAATGAACAAACGAACAAATGAACAAATGAACAAGTGAACAAGTGAACAAGTGAACAAATGAACAAATGAACGAATGAACAAATAAACAAATGAGAAAATGAACAAATGAACGAATGAACAATTGAACAAATGAACAAATGAACAACTGAAGAAATGAAGAAATGAACAAATGAACAAATGAAGAAATGAAGAAATGAAGAAATGAAGAAATGAACAAATGAAGAAATGAACAAATGAACAAATGAACAAATGAACAATTGAACAAATGAACAAATGAACAAATGAACAAATGAACAAATGAACAAATGAACAAATGAACAAATGAACGAATGAACAAATGAACGAATGAACGAATGAACGAATGAACGAATGAACGAATGAACGAATGAACGAATGAACGAATGAACCAATGAACAAATGAACAAATGAACAAATGAACAAATGAACAATTGAACAATTGAACAAATGAACAAATGAACAAATGAACAAATGAACAAATGAACAAATGAACAAATGAACAAATGCACAAATGCACAAATGCACAAATGCACAAATGAACAAATGAACAAATGAACAAATGAACAAATGAACAAATGAACAAATGAACAAATGAACAAATGAACAAATGAACAAATGAACAAATGAACAAATGAACAAATTAACAAATGAACAAATGAACAAATTAGCAAATGAGCAAATGAACAAATGAACAAATGAGCAAATGAACAAATGAACAAATGAACAAATGAACAAATGATTAAATGAACAAGTGAACAAGTGAACAAATGAACAAATGAACAAATGAACAAATGAACAAATGAACAAATGAACAAGTGAACAAATGAACAAATGAACAAATGAACAAATGAAGCAATGAACAAATGAACAAATGAACAAATGTACAAATGAACAAATGAACAAATGAACAAATGAACAAGCGAACAAATGAACAAGTGAACAAATGAACAAATGAACGAATGAACAAATAAACAAATGAGAAAATGAACAAATGAACGAATGAACAATTGAACAAATGTACAAAAGAACAAATGAACAAATGAACAAGTGAAGAAATTAAAAAACGAACAAATGAACAAACAAACAAATGAACAAATGAACAAATGACCAAGTGAACAAATGAACAAATGAACAAATGAACAAATGAACAAATGAACAAATGAACAAATGAACAAATCAACAAATGAACAAGCGAACAAATGAATAAGTGAACAAATGAACAAATGAACAAATGAAAAAATGAACAAATGAACCAATGAACAAATGAACAAATGAACAAATGAACAAATGAACAAATGAACAAATGAACGAATGAACGAATGAACGAATGAACGAATGAACGAATGAACGAATGAACCAATGAACAAATGAACAAATGAACAAATGAACAAATGAACAATTGAACAAATGAACAAATGAACAAATGAACAAATGAACAAATGAACAAATGAACAAATCAACAAATGAACAAATGAACAAATGAACAAATGAACAAATGAACAAATGCACAAATGCACAAATGAACAAATGAACAAATGAACAAATGAACAAATGAACAAATGAACAAATGAACAAATGAACAAATGAACAAATGAACAAATGAACAAATGAACAAATGAACAAATGAACAAATGAACAAATGAACAAATGAACAAATTAGCAAATGAGCAAATGAACAAATGAACAAATGAGCAAATGAACAAATGAACAAATGATTAAATGAACAAGTGAACAAGTGAACAAGTGAACAAATGAACAAATGAACAAATGAACAAATGAACAAATGAACAAATGAACAAATGAACCAATGAACAAATGAACAAATGAACAAATGAACAAATGAACAAATGAACAAATGAACAAATGAACAAATGAACAAGCGAACAAATGAACAAGTGAACAAATGAACAAATGAACGAATGAACAAATAAACAAATGAGAAAATGAACAAATGAACGAATGAACAATTGAACAAATGTACAAAAGAACAAATGAACAAATGAACAAGTGAAGAAATTAAAAAACGAACAAATGAACAAACAAACAAATGAACAAATGAACAAATGACCAAGTGAACAAATGAACAAATGAACAAATGAACAAATGAACAAATGAACAAATGAACAAATGAACAAATGAACAAATCAACAAATGAACAAGCGAACAAATGAACAAGTGAACAAATGAACAAATGAACAAATGAACAAATGAAAAAATGAACAAATGAACCAATGAACAAATGAACAAATGAACAAATGAACAAATGAACGAATGAACAAATGAACGAATGAACGAATGAACGAATGAACGAATGAACGAATGAACGAATGAACGAATGAACCAATGAACAAATGAACAAATGAACAAATGAACAAATGAACAAATGAACAAATGAACAAATGAACAAATGATCAAATGAACAAATGAACAAATGAACAAATGAACAAATGAACAAATGAACTAATGAACAAATGAACAAATGAACAAATGAACAAATGAACAAATGAACAAATGAACAAATGAACAAATGAACAAATGAACAAATGGACAAATGGACAAATGGGCAAATGGGCAAATGTACAAATAAACAAATGAATAAATGAACAAATGAACAAATGAACAAATGAACAAATGAACAAATGAACAAATGAACAAATGAACAAATGAACATATGAACAAATGAACATATGAACAAATGAACATATGAACAAATGAACAAATGAACAAATGAACAAATGAACAAATGAACAAATGAACAAATGAACAAATGAACAAATGAACAAATGAACAAATGAACAAATGAACAAATGAACAAATGAACAAATGAACAAATGAACAAATGAACAAATGAACAAATGAACAAATGAACAAATGAACAAATGAACAAATGAACAAATGAACAAATGAACAAATGAACAAATGAACAAATGAACAAATGAACAAATGAACAAATGAACAAATGGACAAATGAACAAATGAACAAATGGACAAATGAACAAATGGACAAATGAACAAATGAACAAATGGACAAATGAACAAATGAACAAATGAACAAATGAACAAATGAACAAATGAACAAATGAACAAATGAACAAATGAACAAATGAACAAATGAACAAATGAACAAATGAACAAATCAACAAATGAACAAATGAACAAATGAACAAATGAACAAATGAACAAATGAACAAATGCACAAATGCACAAATGAACAAATGAACAAATGAACAAATGAACAAATGAACAAATGAACAAATGAACAAATGAACAAATGAACAAATGAACAAATGAACAAATGAACAAATGAACAAATGAACAAATGAACAAATTAGCAAATGAGCAAATGAACAAATGAACAAATGAGCAAATGAACAAATGAACAAATGAACAAATGATTAAATGAACAAGTGAACAAGTGAACAAGTGAACAAATGAACAAATGAACAAATGAACAAATGAACAAATGAACAAATGAACAAATGAACAAATGAACAAATGAACCAATGAACAAATGAACAAATGAACAAATGAACAAATGAACAAATGAACAAATGAACAAATGAACAAGCGAACAAATGAACAAGTGAACAAATGAACAAATGAACGAATGAACAAATAAACAAATGAGAAAATGAACAAATGAACGAATGAACAATTGAACAAATGTACAAAAGAACAAATGAACAAATGAACAAGTGAAGAAATTAAAAAAAGAACAAATGAACAAACAAACAAATGAACAAATGAACAAATGACCAAGTGAACAAATGAACAAATGAACAAATGAACAAATGAACAAATGAACAAATGAACAAATGAACAAATGAACAAATCAACAAATGAACAAGCGAACAAATGAACAAGTGAACAAATGAACAAATGAACAAATGAACAAATGAAAAAATGAACAAATGAACCAATGAACAAATGAACAAATGAACAAATGAACAAATGAACGAATGAACGAATGAACGAATGAACGAATGAACGAATGAACGAATGAACGAATGAACCAATGAACAAATGAACAAATGAACAAATGAACAAATGAACAAATGAACAAATGAACAAATGAACAAATGCACAAATGCACAAATGAACAAATGAACAAATGAACAAATGAACAAATGAACAAATGAACAAATGAACAAATGAACAAATGAACAAATGAACAAATGAACAAATGAACAAATGAACAAATGAACAAATGAACAAATGAACAAATTAGCAAATGAACAAATGATTAAATGAACAAGTGAACAAGTGAACAAGTGAACAAATGAACAAATGAACAAATGAACAAATGAACAAATGAACAAATGAACAAATGAACAAATGAACAAATGAACAAATGAACAAATGAACAAATGAACAAATGAACAAATGAACAAATGAACAAATGAACAAATGAACAAATGAACAAATGAACAAATGAACAAATGAACAAATGAACAAATGAACAAGCGAACAAATGAACAAGTGAACAAATGAACAAATGAACGAATGAACAAATAAACAAATGAGAAAATGAACAAATGAACGAATGAACAATTGAACAAATGTACAAAAGAACAAATGAACAAATGAACGAATGAACAAATGAACGAATGAACAAATGAAGAAATGAAGAAGTGAAGAAATGAACAAATGAACAAATGACCAATTGAACAAATGAACAAATGAACGATTGAAGAAATGAACGAAAGAACAAATGAACAAATGAACAAATGAACAAATGAACAAATGAACAAATGAACAAATGAACAAATGAACAAATGAACAAATGAACAAATGAACAAATGAACAAATGAACAAATGAACAAATGAACAAATGAACAAATGAACAAATGAACAAATGAACAAATGAACAAATGAACAAATGAACAAATGAACAAATGAACAAATGAACAATTGAACAAATGAACAAATGAACAAATGAACAAATGAACAAATGAACAAATGACCAATTGAACAAATGAACAAATGAACGATTGAAGAAATGAACGAAAGAACAAATGAACAAATGAACAAATGAACAAATGAACAAATGAACAAATGAACAAATGAACAAATGAACAAATGAACAAATGAACAAATGAACAAATGAACAAATGAACAAATGAACAAGTGAACAAATGAACAAATGAACAAATGAACAAATGAACAAATGAACAAATGATCAAATGAACAAATGAACAAATAAACAAACGAACAAATGAACAAACGAACAAATGAACAAATGAACAAGTGAACAAGTGAACAAATGAACAAATGAACAAATAAACAAATGAGAAAATGAACAAATGAACGAATGAACAATTGAACAAATGAACAAATGAACAAATTAACAAATGAACAAATGAACAAATGAACAAATGAACAAATGAACAAATGAACAAATGAACAAATGAACAAATGAACAAATGAACAAATGAACAAATGAACAAATGAACAAATGAACAAATGAACAAATGAACAAATGAACAAATGAACAAATGAACAAATGATCAACTGAACAAATGATCGAATTAACAAATGAACAAATGAACAAATGAACTAATGAACAAATGATCAACTGAACAAATGATCGAATTAACAAATGAACAAATGAACAAATGAACTAATGAACAAATGAACAAATGAACGATTGAAGAAATGAACGAAAGAAAAAATGAACAATCGAACAAATGAACAAATAAACAAATGAACAAATGAACAAATGAACAAATGAAAAAATGAACAAATGAACAAATGAACAAATGAACGAATTAACAAATGAACAAATGAACAAATGAACTAATGAACAAATGAACAAATGAACAAATGAACAAATGAACAAATTAACAAATGAACAAATGAACAAATGAACAAATGAACAAATGAAGGATTGAACAAATGAACGATTGAAGAAATGAACAAATGAGCAAATGAACAAATGAACAAATGAACAAATGAACAAATGAACAAATGAACAAATGAACAAATGAACAAATGAACAAATGAGCAAATGAACAAGTGAACAAATGAACAAATGAACAAATGAACAAATGAACAAATGAACAAATGATCAAATGAACAAATAAACAAACGAACAAATGAACAAACGAACAAATGAACAAATGAACAAGTGAACAAGTGAACAAGTGAACAAATGAACAAATGAACGAATGAACAAATAAACAAATGAGAAAATGAACAAATGAACGAATGAACAATTGAACAAATGAACAAATGAACAAATGAAGAAATGAAGAAATGAACAAATGAACAAATGAAGAAATGAAGAAATGAAGAAATGAAGAAATGAAGAAATGAAGAAATGAACAAATGAACAAATGAACAAATGAACAATTGAACAAATGAACAAATGAACAAATGAACAAATGAACAAATGAACAAATGAACAAATGAACAAATGAACGAATGAACAAATGAACGAATGAACGAATGAACGAATGAACGAATGAACGAATGAACGAATGAACGAATGAACGAATGAACCAATGAACAAATGAACAAATGAACAAATGAACAAATGAACAAATGAACAATTGAACAATTGAACAAATGAACAAATGAACAAATGAACAAATGAACAAATGAACAAATGAACAAATGAACAAATGCACAAATGCACAAATGCACAAATGCACAAATGAACAAATGAACAAATGAACAAATGAACAAATGAACAAATGAACAAATGAACAAATGAACAAATGAACAAATGAACAAATGAACAAATGAACAAATGAACAAATTAACAAATGAACAAATGAACAAATTAGCAAATGAGCAAATGAACAAATGAACAAATGAGCAAATGAACAAATGAACAAATGAACAAATGAACAAATGATTAAATGAACAAGTGAACAAGTGAACAAATGAACAAATGAACAAATGAACAAATGAACAAATGAACAAATGAACAAGTGAACAAATGAACAAATGAACAAATGAACAAATGAAGCAATGAACAAATGAACAAATGAACAAATGTACAAATGAACAAATGAACAAATGAACAAATGAACAAGCGAACAAATGAACAAGTGAACAAATGAACAAATGAACGAATGAACAAATAAACAAATGAGAAAATGAACAAATGAACGAATGAACAATTGAACAAATGTACAAAAGAACAAATGAACAAATGAACAAGTGAAGAAATTAAAAAACGAACAAATGAACAAACAAACAAATGAACAAATGAACAAATGACCAAGTGAACAAATGAACAAATGAACAAATGAACAAATGAACAAATGAACAAATGAACAAATGAACAAATGAACAAATCAACAAATGAACAAGCGAACAAATGAATAAGTGAACAAATGAACAAATGAACAAATGAAAAAATGAACAAATGAACCAATGAACAAATGAACAAATGAACAAATGAACAAATGAACAAATGAACAAATGAACGAATGAACGAATGAACGAATGAACGAATGAACGAATGAACGAATGAACCAATGAACAAATGAACAAATGAACAAATGAACAAATGAACAATTGAACAAATGAACAAATGAACAAATGAACAAATGAACAAATGAACAAATGAACAAATCAACAAATGAACAAATGAACAAATGAACAAATGAACAAATGAACAAATGCACAAATGCACAAATGAACAAATGAACAAATGAACAAATGAACAAATGAACAAATGAACAAATGAACAAATGAACAAATGAACAAATGAACAAATGAACAAATGAACAAATGAACAAATGAACAAATGAACAAATGAACAAATTAGCAAATGAGCAAATGAACAAATGAACAAATGAGCAAATGAACAAATGAACAAATGAACAAATGATTAAATGAACAAGTGAACAAATGAACAAATGAACAAATGAACAAATGAACAAATGAACAAATGAACAAATGAACAAATGAACAAATGAACGAATGAACAAAAGAACGAATGAACAAATGAAGAAATGAAGAAGTGAAGAAATGAACAAATGAACAAATGACCAATTGAACAAATGAACAAATGAACGATTGAAGAAATGAACGAAAGAACAAATGAACAAATGAACAAATGAACAAATGAACAAATGAACAAATGAACAAATGAACAAATGAACAAATGAACAAATGAACAAATGAACAAATGAACAAATGAACAAATGAACAAATGAACAAATGAACAAATGAACAAATGAACAAATGAACAAATGAACAAATGAACAAATGAACAAATGAACAAATGAACAAATGAACAAATGAACAAATGAACAAATGAACAAATGAACAAATGAACAAATGAACAAATGACCAATTGAACAAATGAACAAATGAACGATTGAAGAAATGAACGAAAGAACAAATGAACAAATGAACAAATGAACAAATGAACAAATGAACAAATGAACAAATGAACAAATGAACAAATGAACAAATGAACAAATGAACAAATGAACAAATGAACAAATGAACAAATGAACAAGTGAACAAATGAACAAATGAACAAATGAACAAATGAACAAATGAACAAATGAACAAATGATCAAATGAACAAATAAACAAACGAACAAATGAACAAACGAACAAATGAACAAATGAACAAGTGAACAAGTGAACAAATGAACAAATGAACAAATAAACAAATGAGAAAATGAACAAATGAACGAATGAACAATTGAACAAATGAACAAATGAACAAATTAACAAATGAACAAATGAACAAATGAACAAATGAACAAATGAACAAATGAACAAATGAACAAATGAACAAATGAACAAATGAACAAATGAACAAATGAACAAATGAACAAATGAACAAATGAACAAATGAACAAATGAACAAATGAACAAATGAACAAATGAACAAATGAACAAATGATCAACTGAACAAATGATCGAATTAACAAATGAACAAATGAACAAATGAACTAATGAACAAATGATCAACTGAACAAATGATCGAATTAACAAATGAACAAATGAACAAATGAACTAATGAACAAATGAACAAATGAACGATTGAAGAAATGAACGAAAGAAAAAATGAACAAACGAACAAATGAACAAATAAACAAATGAACAAATGAACAAATGAACAAATGAAAAAATGAACAAATGAACAAATGAACGAATTAACAAATGAACAAATGAACAAATGAACTAATGAACAAATGAACAAATGAACAAATGAACAAATGAACAAATTAACAAATGAACAAATGAACAAATGAACAAATGAACAAATGAACAAATGAAGGATTGAACAAATGAACGATTGAAGAAATGAACAAATGAGCAAATGAACAAATGAACAAATGAACAAATGAACAAATGAACAAATGAACAAATGAACAAATGAACAAATGAACAAATGAGCAAATGAACAAGTGAACAAATGAACAAATGAACAAATGAACAAATGAACAAATGAACAAATGATCAAATGAACAAATAAACAAACGAACAAATGAACAAACGAACAAATGAACAAATGAACAAGTGAACAAGTGAACAAGTGAACAAATGAACAAATGAACGAATGAACAAATAAACAAATGAGAAAATGAACAAATGAACGAATGAACAATTGAACAAATGAACAAATGAACAAATGAAGAAATGAAGAAATGAACAAATGAACAAATGAAGAAATGAAGAAATGAAGAAATGAAGAAATGAACAAATGATGAAATGAACAAATGAACAAATGAACAAATGAACAATTGAACAAATGAACAAATGAACAAATGAACAAATGAACAAATGAACGAATGAACAAATGAACGAATGAACGAATGAACGAATGAACGAATGAACGAATGAACGAATGAACGAATGAACAAATGAACAAATGAACAAATGTACAAATGAACAAATGAACAAATGAACAAATGAACAAGCGAACAAATGAACAAGTGAACAAATGAACAAATGAACGAATGAACAAATAAACAAATGAGAAAATGAACAAATGAACGAATGAACAAATGAACAAATGAACAAATGCACAAATGCACAAATGAACAAATGAACAAATGAACAAATGAACAAATGAACAAATGAACAAATGAACAAATGAACAAATGAACAAATGAACAAATGAACAAATGAACAAATTAACAAATGAACAAATGAACAAATTAGCAAATGAGCAAATGAACAAATGAACAAATGAGCAAATGAACAAATGAACAAATGAACAAATGATTAAATGAACAAGTGAACAAGTGAACAAATGAACAAATGAACAAATGAACAAATGAACAAATGAACAAATGAACAAATGAACAAATGAACAAGTGAACAAATGAACAAATGAACAAATGAACAAATGAAGCAATGAACAAATGAACAAATGAACAAATGTACAAATGAACAAATGAACAAATGAACAAATGAACAAGCGAACAAATGAACAAGTGAACAAATGAACAAATGAACGAATGAACAAATAAACAAATGAGAAAATGAACAAATGAACGAATGAACAATTGAACAAATGTACAAAAGAACAAATGAACAAATGAACAAGTGAAGAAATTAAAAAACGAACAAATGAACAAACAAACAAATGAACAAATGAACAAATGACCAAGTGAACAAATGAACAAATGAACAAATGAACAAATGAACAAATGAACAAATGAACAAATGAACAAATGAACAAATGAACAAATGAACAAATCAACAAATGAACAAGCGAACAAATGAATAAGTGAACAAATGAACAAATGAACAAATGAAAAAATGAACAAATGAACCAATGAACAAATGAACAAATGAACAAATGAACAAATGAACAAATGAACAAATGAACAAATGAACGAATGAACGAATGAACGAATGAACGAATGAACGAATGAACGAATGAACCAATGAACAAATGAACAAATGAACAAATGAACAAATGAACAATTGAACAAATGAACAAATGAACAAATGAACAAATGAACAAATGAACAAATGAACAAATCAACAAATGAACAAATGAACAAATGAACAAATGAACAAATGAACAAATGAACAAATGAACAAATGCACAAATGCACAAATGAACAAATGAACAAATGAACAAATGAACAAATGAACAAATGAACAAATGAACAAATGAACAAATGAACAAATGAACAAATGAACAAATGAACAAATGAACAAATGAACAAATGAACAAATGAACAAATTAGCAAATGAGCAAATGAACAAATGAACAAATGAGCAAATGAACAAATGAACAAATGAACAAATGATTAAATGAACAAGTGAACAAGTGAACAAATGAACAAATGAACAAATGAACAAATGAACAAATGAACAAATGAACAAATGAACAAATGAACAAATGAACAAATGAACAAATGAACAAATGAACAAATGAACCAATGAACAAATGAACAAATGAACAAATGAACAAATGAACAAATGAACAAATGAACAAATGAACAAATGAACAAATGAACCAATGAACAAGCGAACAAATGAACAAGTGAACAAATGAACAAATGAACGAATGAACAAATAAACAAATGAGAAAATGAACAAATGAACGAATGAACAATTGAACAAATGTACAAAAGAACAAATGAACAAGTGAAGAAATTAAAAAACGAACAAATGAACAAACAAACAAATGAACAAATGAACAAATGACCAAGTGAACAAATGAACAAATGAACAAATGAACAAATGAACAAATGAACAAATGAACAAATGAACAAATGAACAAATCAACAAATGAACAAGCGAACAAATGAACAAGTGAACAAATGAACAAATGAACAAATGAACAAATGAAAAAATGAACAAATGAACCAATGAACAAATGAACAAATGAACAAATGAACAAATGAACAAATGAACAAATGAACGAATGAACAAATGAACGAATGAACGAATGAACGAATGAACGAATGAACGAATGAACGAATGAACCAATGAACAAATGAACAAATGAACAAATGAACAAATGAACAAATGAACAAATGAACAAATGATCAAATGAACAAATGAACAAATGAACAAATGAACAAATGAACAAATGAACTAATGAACAAATGAACAAATGAACAAATGAACAAATGAACAAATGAACAAATGAACAAATGAACAAATGAACAAATGGACAAATGGACAAATGGGCAAATGGGCAAATGTACAAATGAACAAATGAATAAATGAACAAATGAACAAATGAACAAATGAACAAATGAACAAATGAACAAATGAACAAATGAACAAATGAACAAATGAACATATGAACAAATGAACATATGAACAAATGAACATATGAACAAATGAACAAATGAACAAATGAACAAATGAACAAATGAACAAATGAACAAATGAACAAATGAACAAATGAACAAATGAACAAATGAACAAATGAACAAATGAACAAATGAACAAATGAACAAATGAACAAATGAACAAATGAACAAATGAACAAATGAACAAATGAACAAATGAACAAATGAACAAATGAACAAATGAACAAATGAACAAATGAACAAATGAACAAATGAACAAATGAACAAATGGACAAATGAACAAATGAACAAATGGACAAATGAACAAATGGACAAATGAACAAATGAACAAATGGACAAATGAACAAATGAACAAATGAACAAATGAACAAATGAACAAATGAACAAATGAACAAATGAACAAATGAACAAATGAACAAATGAACAAATGAACAAATGAACAAATGAACACATGAACAAATGAACAAATGAACAAATGAACAAATGAACAAATGAACAAATGAACGAATGAACAAATGAACGAATGAACAAATGAAGAAATGAAGAAGTGAAGAAATGAACAAATGAACAAATGACCAATTGAACAAATGAACAAATGAACGATTGAAGAAATGAACGAAAGAACAAATGAACAAATGAACAAATGAACAAATGAACAAATGAACAAATGAACAAATGAACAAATGAACAAATGAACAAATGAACAAATGAACAAATGAACAAATGAACAAATGAACAAATGAACAAATGAACAAATGAACAAATGAACAAATGAACAAATGAACAAATGAACAAATGAACAAATGAACAAATGAACAAATGAACAAATGAACAAATGAACAAATGAACAAATGAACAAATGACCAATTGAACAAATGAACAAATGAACGATTGAAGAAATGAACGAAAGAACAAATGAACAAATGAACAAATGAACAAATGAACAAATGAACAAATGAACAAATGAACAAATGAACAAATGAACAAATGAACAAATGAACAAATGAACAAATGAACAAATGAACAAATGAACAAATGAACAAATGAACAAATGAACAAATGAACAAATGAACAAATGAACAAATGAACAAATGAACAAGTGAACAAATGAACAAATGAACAAATGAACAAATGAACAAATGAACAAATGATCAAATGAACAAATAAACAAACGAACAAATGAACAAACGAACAAATGAACAAATGAACAAGTGAACAAGTGAACAAATGAACAAATGAACAAATAAACAAATGAGAAAATGAACAAATGAACGAATGAACAATTGAACAAATGAACAAATGAACAAATTAACAAATGAACAAATGAACAAATGAACAAATGAACAAATGAACAAATGAACAAATGAACAAATGAACAAATGAACAAATGAACAAATGAACAAATGAACAAATGAACAAATGAACAAATGAACAAATGAACAAATGAACAAATGAACAAATGAACAAATGAACAAATGAACAAATGAACAAATGAACAAATGAACAAATGAACAAATGAACAAATGATCAACTGAACAAATGATCGAATTAACAAATGAACAAATGAACAAATGAACTAATGAACAAATGATCAACTGAACAAATGATCGAATTAACAAATGAACAAATGAACAAATGAACTAATGAACAAATGAACAAATGAACGATTGAAGAAATGAACGAAAGAAGAAATGAACGAAAGAAAAAATGAACAAACGAACAAATGAACAAATAAACAAATGAACAAATGAACAAATGAACAAATGAAAAAATGAACAAATGAACAAATGAACGAATTAACAAATGAACAAATGAACAAATGAACTAATGAACAAATGAACAAATGAACAAATGAACAAATGAACAAATTAACAAATGAACAAATGAACAAATGAACAAATGAACAAATGAACAAATGAAGGATTGAACAAATGAACGATTGAAGAAATGAACAAATGAGCAAATGAACAAATGAACAAATGAACAAATGAACAAATGAACAAATGAACAAATGAACAAATGAACAAATGAACAAATGAGCAAATGAACAAGTGAACAAATGAACAAATGAACAAATGAACAAATGAACAAATGAACAAATGATCAAATGAACAAATAAACAAACGAACAAATGAACAAACGAACAAATGAACAAATGAACAAGTGAACAAGTGAACAAGTGAACAAATGAACAAATGAACGAATGAACAAATAAACAAATGAGAAAATGAACAAATGAACGAATGAACAATTGAACAAATGAACAAATGAACAAATGAAGAAATGAAGAAATGAACAAATGAACAAATGAAGAAATGAAGAAATGAAGAAATGAAGAAATGAACAAATGAAGAAATGAACAAATGAACAAATGAACAAATGAACAATTGAACAAATGAACAAATGAACAAATGAACAAATGAACAAATGAACAAATGAACGAATGAACAAATGAACGAATGAACGAATGAACGAATGAACGAATGAACGAATGAACGAATGAACGAATGAACGAATGAACCAATGAACAAATGAACAAATGAACAAATGAACAAATGAACAATTGAACAATTGAACAAATGAACAAATGAACAAATGAACAAATGAACAAATGAACAAATGAACAAATGAACAAATGAACAAATGAACAAATGCACAAATGCACAAATGAACAAATGAACAAATGAACAAATGAACAAATGAACAAATGAACAAATGAACAAATGAACAAATGAACAAATGAACAAATGAACAAATGAACAAATGAACAAATTAACAAATGAACAAATGAACAAATTAGCAAATGAGCAAATGAACAAATGAACAAATGAGCAAATGAACAAATGAACAAATGAACAAATGAACAAATGATTAAATGAACAAGTGAACAAATGAACAAATGAACAAATGAACAAATGAACAAATGAACATGAACAAGTGAACAAATGAACAAATGAACAAATGAACAAATGAAGCAATGAACAAATGAACAAATGAACAAATGTACAAATGAACAAATGAACAAATGAACAAATGAACAAGCGAACAAATGAACAAGTGAACAAATGAACAAATGAACGAATGAACAAATAAACAAATGAGAAAATGAACAAATGAACGAATGAACAATTGAACAAATGTACAAAAGAACAAATGAACAAATGAACAAGTGAAGAAATTAAAAAACGAACAAATGAACAAACAAACAAATGAACAAATGAACAAATGACCAAGTGAACAAATGAACAAATGAACAAATGAACAAATGAACAAATGAACAAATGAACAAATGAACAAATGAACAAATGAACAAATCAACAAATGAACAAATGAACAAATCAACAAATGAACAAGCGAACAAATGAATAAGTGAACAAATGAACAAATGAACAAATGAAAAAATGAACAAATGAACCAATGAACAAATGAACAAATGAACAAATGAACAAATGAACAAATGAACAAATGAACAAATGAACGAATGAACGAATGAACGAATGAACGAATGAACGAATGAACCAATGAACAAATGAACAAATGAACAAATGAACAAATGAACAATTGAACAAATGAACAAATGAACAAATGAACAAATGAACAAATGAACAAATGAACAAATGAACAAATCAACAAATGAACAAATGAACAAATCAACAAATGAACAAGCGAACAAATGAATAAGTGAACAAATGAACAAATCAACAAATGAACAAGCGAACAAATGAATAAGTGAACAAATGAACAAATGAACAAATGAAAAAATGAACAAATGAACCAATGAACAAATGAACAAATGAACAAATGAACAAATGAACAAATGAACAAATGAACAAATGAACGAATGAACGAATGAACGAATGAACGAATGAACGAATGAACGAATGAACCAATGAACAAATGAACAAATGAACAAATGAACAAATGAACAATTGAACAAATGAACAAATGAACAAATGAACAAATGAACAAATGAACAAATGAACAAATCAACAAATGAACAAATGAACAAATGAACAAATGAACAAATGAACAAATGAACAAATGCACAAATGCACAAATGAACAAATGAACAAATGAACAAATGAACAAATGAACAAATGAACAAATGAACAAATGAACAAATGAACAAATGAACAAATGAACAAATGAACAAATGAACAAATTAGCAAATGAGCAAATGAACAAATGAACAAATGAGCAAATGAACAAATGAACAAATGAACAAATGATTAAATGAACAAGTGAACAAGTGAACAAGTGAACAAATGAACAAATGAACAAATGAACAAATGAACAAATGAACAAATGAACAAATGAACAAATGAACAAATGAACCAATGAACAAATGAACAAATGAACAAATGAACAAATGAACAAATGAACAAATGAACAAATGAACAAATGAACAAGCGAACAAATGAACAAGTGAACAAATGAACAAATGAACGAATGAACAAATAAACAAATGAGAAAATGAACAAATGAACGAATGAACAATTGAACAAATGTACAAAAGAACAAATGAACAAATGAACAAGTGAAGAAATTAAAAAACGAACAAATGAACAAACAAACAAATGAACAAATGAACAAGTGACCAAGTGAACAAATGAACAAATGAACAAATGAACAAATGAACAAATGAACAAATGAACAAATGAACAAATGAACAAATCAACAAATGAACAAGCGAACAAATGAACAAGTGAACAAATGAACAAATGAACAAATGAACAAATGAAAAAATGAACAATTGAACCAATGAACAAATGAACAAATGAACAAATGAACAAATGAACAAATGAACGAATGAACAAATGAACGAATGAACGAATGAACGAATGAACGAATGAACGAATGAACGAATGAACGAATGAACCAATGAACAAATGAACAAATGAACAAATGAACAAATGAACAAATGAACAAATGAACAAATGAACAAATGATCAAATGAACAAATGAACAAATGAACAAATGAACAAATGAACAAATGAACTAATGAACAAATGAACAAATGAACAAATGAACAAATGAACAAATGAACAAATGAACAAATGAACAAATGAACAAATGGACAAATGGACAAATGGGCAAATGGGCAAATGTACAAATGAACAAATGAATAAATGAACAAATGAACAAATGAACAAATGAACAAATGAACAAATGAACAAATGAACAAATGAACAAATGAACATATGAACAAATGAACATATGAACAAATGAACATATGAACAAATGAACAAATGAACAAATGAACAAATGAACAAATGAACAAATGAACAAATGAACAAATGAACAAATGAACAAATGAACAAATGAACAAATGAACAAATGAACAAATGAACAAATGAACAAATGAACAAATGAACAAATGAACAAATGAACAAATGAACAAATGAACAAATGAACAAATGAACAAATGGACAAATGAACAAATGAACAAATGGACAAATGAACAAATGGACAAATGAACAAATGAACAAATGGACAAATGAACAAATGAACAAATGAACAAATGAACAAATGAACAAATGAACAAATGAACAAATGAACAAATGAACAAATGAACAAATGAACAAATGAACAAATGAACAAATGAACAAATGAACAAATGAACAAATGAACAAATGAACAAATGAACAAATGAACGAATGAACAAATGAACGAATGAACAAATGAAGAAATGAAGAAGTGAAGAAATGAACAAATGAACAAATGACCAATTGAACAAATGAACAAATGAACGATTGAAGAAATGAACGAAAGAACAAATGAACAAATGAACAAATGAACAAATGAACAAATGAACAAATGAACAAATGAACAAATGAACAAATGAACAAATGAACAAATGAACAAATGAACAAATGAACAAATGAACAAATGAACAAATGAACAAATGAACAAATGAACAAATGAACAAATGAACAAATGAACAAATGAACAAATGAACAAATGAACAAATGAACAAATGAACAAATGAACAAATGAACAAATGAACAAATGAACAAATGACCAATTGAACAAATGAACAAATGAACGATTGAAGAAATGAACGAAAGAACAAATGAACAAATGAACAAATGAACAAATGAACAAATGAACAAATGAACAAATGAACAAATGAACAAATGAACAAATGAACAAATGAACAAATGAACAAATGAACAAATGAACAAATGAACAAATGAACAAATGAACAAGTGAACAAATGAACAAATGAACAAATGAACAAATGAACAAATGAACAAATGAACAAATGATCAAATGAACAAATAAACAAACGAACAAATGAACAAACGAACAAATGAACAAATGAACAAGTGAACAAGTGAACAAATGAACAAATGAACAAATAAACAAATGAGAAAATGAACAAATGAACGAATGAACAATTGAACAAATGAACAAATGAACAAATTAACAAATGAACAAATGAACAAATGAACAAATGAACAAATGAACAAATGAACAAATGAACAAATGAACAAATGAACAAATGAACAAATGAACAAATGAACAAATGAACAAATGAACAAATGAACAAATGAACAAATGAACAAATGAACAAATGAACAAATGAACAAATGATCAACTGAACAAATGATCGAATTAACAAATGAACAAATGAACAAATGAACTAATGAACAAATGATCAACTGAACAAATGATCGAATTAACAAATGAACAAATGAACAAATGAACTAATGAACAAATGAACAAATGAACGATTGAAGAAATGAACGAAAGAAAAAATGAACAAACGAACAAATGAACAAATAAACAAATGAACAAATGAACAAATGAACAAATGAAAAAATGAACAAATGAACAAATGAACGAATTAACAAATGAACAAATGAACAAATGAACTAATGAACAAATGAACAAATGAACAAATGAACAAATGAACAAATTAACAAATGAACAAATGAACAAATGAACAAATGAACAAATGAACAAATGAAGGATTGAACAAATGAACGATTGAAGAAATGAACAAATGAGCAAATGAACAAATGAACAAATGAACAAATGAACAAATGAACAAATGAACAAATGAACAAATGAACAAATGAACAAATGAGCAAATGAACAAGTGAACAAATGAACAAATGAACAAATGAACAAATGAACAAATGAACAAATGATCAAATGAACAAATAAACAAACGAACAAATGAACAAACGAACAAATGAACAAATGAACAAGTGAACAAGTGAACAAGTGAACAAATGAACAAATGAACGAATGAACAAATAAACAAATGAGAAAATGAACAAATGAACGAATGAACAATTGAACAAATGAACAAATGAACAAATGAAGAAATGAAGAAATGAAGAAATGAACAAATGAACAAATGAAGAAATGAAGAAATGAAGAAATGAAGAAATGAACAAATGAAGAAATGAACAAATGAACAAATGAACAAATGAACAATTGAACAAATGAACAAATGAACAAATGAACAAATGAACAAATGAACAAATGAACGAATGAACAAATGAACGAATGAACGAATGAACGAATGAACGAATGAACGAATGAACGAATGAACGAATGAACGAATGAACCAATGAACAAATGAACAAATGAACAAATGAACAAATGAACAATTGAACAATTGAACAAATGAACAAATGAACAAATGAACAAATGAACAAATGAACAAATGAACAAATGAACAAATGAACAAATGAACAAATGCACAAATGCACAAATGAACAAATGAACAAATGAACAAATGAACAAATGAACAAATGAACAAATGAACAAATGAACAAATGAACAAATGAACAAATGAACAAATGAACAAATGAACAAATTAACAAATGAACAAATGAACAAATTAGCAAATGAGCAAATGAACAAATGAACAAATGAGCAAATGAACAAATGAACAAATGAACAAATGATTAAATGAACAAGTGAACAAGTGAACAAATGAACAAATGAACAAATGAACAAATGAACAAATGAACAAATGAACAAGTGAACAAATGAACAAATGAACAAATGAACAAATGAAGCAATGAACAAATGAACAAATGAACAAATGAACAAATGAACAAATGAACAAATGAACAAATGAACAAATGAACAAATGAACAAATGAACAAATGAACAAATGAACAAATGAACAAATGAACAAATGAACAAATGAACAAATGAACAAATGAACAAATGAACAAATGAACAAATGAACAAATGAACAAATGAACAAATGAACAAATGAACTAATGAACAAATGAACAAATGAACAAATGATTAAATGAACCAGTGAACAAGTGAACAAATGAACAAATGAACAAATGAACAAATGAACAAATGAACAAATGAACAAATAAACAAATGAACAAATGAACCAATGAACAAATGAACAAATGAACAAATGAACAAATGAACAAATGAACAAATGAACAAATGAACTAATGAACAAATGAACAAATGAACAAATGAACAAACGAACAAATGAACAAATGAACAAATGAACAAATGATCAAATGAACGATTGAAGAAATGAACGAAAGCACAAATGAACAAACGAACAAATGAACAAATGAACAAATGAACAAATGAACAAGTGAACAAGTGAACAAGTGAAAAAATGAACAAATGAACAAATGTACTAATGAACAAAGGAACGAATGAACAAATGAACAAATGAACAAATGAACAAATGAACAAATGAACAAATGAACAAATGAACAAATGAACAAATGAACAAATGAACAAATGAACAAATGAACAAATGAACATATGAACAAATGAACAAATGAACAAATGAACAAATGAACAAATGAACAAATGAACAAATGAACAAGTGAACAAATGAGCGAATAGGCAAATGAACGAATGAACAAATTAAGGAAAAGACAATCGAAAGAATGAACAAATGAACAAATGAACAAATGAACAAATGAACAAATGAACAAATGAACAAATGAACAAATGAACAAATGAACAAATGAACAAATGATCAAATGAACAAAGGAACAAATGAACAAATGAACAAATGAACAAATGAACAAATGAACGAATGAACAAATGAACAAATGAAGAAATGAAGAAGTGAAGAAATGAACAAATGAACAAATGACCAATTGAACATATGAACAAATGAACGATTGAACAAATGAACGAATGAACGAATGAACAAATGAACAAATGAACAAATGAACGAATGAACAAATGAACAAATGAACAAATGAACAATTGAACAATTGAACAAATGAACAAATGAACAAATGAACAAATGAACAAATGAACAAATGAACAAATGAACAAAGGAAAAAAATGAACAAATGAATAAATGAACATATGAACAAATGAACATATGAACAAATGAACAAATGAACAAATGAACAAATGAACAAATGAACGAATGAACAAAGGAACGAATGAACGAATGAACGAATGAACGAATGAACGAATGAACGAATGAACGAATGAACCAATGAACGAATGAACAAATGAACAAATGAACAAATGAACAATTGAACAATTGAACAAATGAACAAATGAACAAATGAACAAATGAACAAATGAACAAATGAACAAATGAACAAATGAAAAAAATGAACAAATGAACAAATGAACATATGAACAAATGAACATATGAACAAATGAACATATGAACAAATGAACAAATGAACAAATGAACAAATGAACAAATGAACAAATGAACAAATGAACAAATGAACAAATGAACAAATGAACAAATGAACAAATGAACAAATGAACAAATGAACAAATGAACAAATGAACAAATGAACAAATGAACAAATGAACAAATGAACAAATGAACAAATGAACAAATGGACAAATGAACAAATGAACAAATGGACAAATGAACAAATGGACAAATGAACAAATGAACAAATGGACAAATGAACAAATGAACAAATGAACAAATGAACAAATGAACAAATGAACAAATGAACAAATGAACATATGAACAAATGAACAACTGAACAAATGAACAACTGAACGAATGAACAACTGAACGAATGGACAAATGAACGAATGAACAAATGAACGAATGTACAAATGAACAAATGTACAAATGAACAAATGAACAAATGAACAAATGAAGAAATGAACAAATGAAGAAATGAAGAAATGAACAAATGAACAAATGGACAAATGAACAAATGAACAAATGAACAAATGAACAAATGAACAAATGAACAAATGAACAAATGAACAAATGAACAAATGGACAAATGGACAAATGGACAAATGGACAAATGAACAAATGAACAAATGAACAAGTGAACAAATGAACAAATGAACAAATGAACAAATGAAGCAATGAACAAATGAACAAATGAACAAATGTACAAATGAACAAATGAACAAATGAACAAGCGAACAAATGAACAAGTGAACAAATGAACAAATGAACGAATGAACAAATAAACAAATGAGAAAATGAACAAATGAACGAATGAACAATTGAACAAATGTACAAAAGAACAAATGAACAAATGAACAAGTGAAGAAATTAAAAAACGAACAAATGAACAAACAAACAAATGAACAAATGAACAAATGACCAAGTGAACAAATGAACAAATGAACAAATGAACAAATGAACAAATGAACAAATGAACAAATGAACAAATGAACAAATGAACAAATGAACAAATCAACAAATGAACAAGCGAACAAATGAATAAGTGAACAAATGAACAAATGAACAAATGAAAAAATGAACAAATGAACCAATGAACAAATGAACAAATGAACAAATGAACAAATGAACAAATGAACAAATGAACAAATGAACGAATGAACGAATGAACGAATGAACGAATGAACGAATGAACGAATGAACGAATGAACCAATGAACAAATGAACAAATGAACAAATGAACAAATGAACAATTGAACAAATGAACAAATGAACAAATGAACAAATGAACAAATGAACAAATGAACAAATCAACAAATGAACAAATGAACAAATGAACAAATGAACAAATGAACAAATGAACAAATGCACAAATGCACAAATGAACAAATGAACAAATGAACAAATGAACAAATGAACAAATGAACAAATGAACAAATGAACAAATGAACAAATGAACAAATGAACAAATGAACAAATGACCAATTGACAAATGAACAAATGAACAAATTAGCAAATGAGCAAATGAACAAATGAACAAATGAGCAAATGAACAAATGAACAAATGAACAAATGATTAAATGAACAAGTGAACAAGTGAACAAGTGAACAAATGAACAAATGAACAAATGAACAAATGAACAAATGAACAAATGAACAAATGAACAAATGAACAAATGAACAAATGAACAAATGAACCAATGAACAAATGAACAAATGAACAAATGAACAAATGAACAAATGAACAAATGAACAAATGAACAAATGAACAAATGAACAAATGAACAAATGAACAAGCGAACAAATGAACAAGTGAACAAATGAACAAATGAACGAATGAACAAATAAACAAATGAGAAAATGAACAAATGAACAAGTGAAGAAATTAAAAAACGAACAAATGAACAAACAAACAAATGAACAAATGAACAAATGACCAAGTGAACAAATGAACAAATGAACAAATGAACAAATGAACAAATGAACAAATGAACAAATCAACAAATGAACAAGCGAACAAATGAACAAGTGAACAAATGAACTAATGAACAAATGAACAAATGAACAAACGAACAAATGAACAAATGAACAAATGAACAAATGATCAAATGAACGATTGAAGAAATGAACGAAAGCACAAATGAACAAACGAACAAATGAACAAATGAACAAATGAACAAATGAACAAGTGAACAAGTGAACAAGTGAAAAAATGAACAAATGAACAAATGAACTAATGAACAAAGGAACAAATGAACAAATGAACAAATGAACAAATGAACAAATGAACAAATGAACAAATGAACAAATGAACAAATGAACAAATGAACAAATGAACATATGAACAAATGAACAAATGAACAAATGAACAAATGAACAAATGAACAAATGAACAAATGAACAAATGAACAAGTGAACAAATGAGCGAATAGGCAAATGAACGAATGAACAAATTAAGGAAAAGACAATCGAAAGAATGAACAAATGAACAAATGAACAAATGAACAAATGAACAAATGAACAAATGAACAAATGAACAAATGAACAAATGAACAAATGAACAAATGAACAAATGAACAAATGATCAAATGAACAAAGGAACAAATGAACAAATGAACAAATGAACAAATGAACGAATGAACAAATGAACGAATGAACAAATGAAGAAATGAAGAAGTGAAGAAATGAACAAATGAACAAATGACCAATTGAACATATGAACAAATGAACGATTGAACAAATGAACGAATGAACGAATGAACAAATGAACAAATGAACAAATGAACAAATGAACAAATGAACAAATGAACTAATGAACAAATGAACAAATGAACAAATGAACAAATGAACAAATGAACAAATGAACAAATGAACAAATGAACAAATGAACAAATGAACAAATGAACAAATGAACAAATGAACAAATGAACAAATGAACAAATGAACAAATGAACAAATGATCAAATGAACAAATGAACAAATGAACAAATGAACAAATGAACAAATGAACGAATGAACAAATGAACGAATGAACGAATGAACGAATGAACGAATGAACGAATGAACGAATGAACGAATGAACGAATGAACGAATGAACAAATGAACAAATGAACAATTGAACAATTGAACAAATGAACAAATGAACAAATGAACAAATGAACAAATGAACAAATGAACAAATGAACAAATGAACAAATGAACAAATGAACAAATGAACATATGAACAAATGAACATATGAACAAATGAACATATGAACAAATGAACAAATGAACAAATGAACAAATGAACAAATGAACAAATGAACAAATGAACAAATGAACAAATGAACAAATGAACAAATGAACAAATGAACAAATGAACAAATGAACAAATGAACAAATGAACAAATGAACAAATGAACAAATGAACAAATGGACAAATGAACAAATGAACAAATGGACAAATGAACAAATGGACAAATGAACAAATGAACAAATGGACAAATGAACAAATGAACAAATGAACAAATGAACAAATGAACAAATGAACAAATGAACATATGAACAAATGAACAACTGAACAAATGAACGACTGAACGAATGAACAACTGAACGAATGGACAAATGAACGAATGAACAAATGAACGAATGTACAAATGAACAAATGTACAAATGAACAAATGAACAAATGAACAAATGAAGAAATGAACAAATGAAGAAATGAACAAATGAACAAATGAACAAATGGACAAATGAACAAATGAACAAATGAACAAATGAACAAATGAACAAATGAACAAATGAACAAATGAACAAATGGACAAATGGACAAATGGACAAATGGACAAATGGACAAATGGACAAATGGACAAATGAACAAATGAACAAATGAACAAATGAACAAATGAACGAATGAACAAATGAACAAATGAACAAATGAACAAATGAACAAATGAACAAATGAACAAATGAACAAATGAACAAATGAACAAATGAACAAATGAACAAATGAACAAATGAACTAATGAACAAATGAACAAATGAACAAATGAACAAATGAACAAATGAACAAATGAACAAACGAACAAATGAACAAATGAACAAATGAACAAATGATCAAATGAACGATTGAAGAAATGAACGAAAGCACAAATGAACAAACGAACAAATGCACAAATGAACAAATGAACAAATGAACAAGTGAACAAGTGAACAAGTGAAAAAATGAACAAATGAACAAATGAACAAATGAACAAGTGAACAAATGAACAAATGAACAAATGAACAAATGAACAAATGAACAAATGAACAAATGAACGAATGAACAAAGGAACGAATGAACAAATGAACAAATGAACAAATGAACGAATGAACAAATGAACAAATGAACAAATGAACAATTGAACAATTGAACAAATGAACAAATGAACAAATGAACAAATGAACAAATGAACAAATGAACAAATGAACAAAGGAAAAAAATGAACAAATGAATAAATGAACATATGAACAAATGAACATATGAACAAATGAACAAATGAACAAATGAACAAATGAACAAATGAACGAATGAACAAAGGAACGAATGAACGAATGAACGAATGAACGAATGAACGAATGAACGAATGAACCAATGAACGAATGAACAAATGAACAAATGAACAAATGAACAATTGAACAATTGAACAAATGAACAAATGAACAAATGAACAAATGAACAAATGAACAAATGAACAAATGAACAAATGAAAAAAATGAACAAATGAACAAATGAACATATGAACAAATGAACATATGAACAAATGAACATATGAACAAATGAACAAATGAACAAATGAACAAATGAACAAATGAACAAATGAACAAATGAACAAATGAACAAATGAACAAATGAACAAATGAACAAATGAACAAATGAACAAATGAACAAATGAACAAATGAACAAATGAACAAATGAACAAATGAACAAATGAACAAATGAACAAATGAACAAATGAACAAATGAACAAATGAACAAATGGACAAATGAACAAATGAACAAATGGACAAATGAACAAATGGACAAATGAACAAATGAACAAATGGACAAATGAACAAATGAACAAATGAACAAATGAACAAATGAACAAATGAACAAATGAACAAATGAACATATGAACAAATGAACAACTGAACAAATGAACAACTGAACGAATGAACAACTGAACGAATGGACAAATGAACGAATGAACAAATGAACGAATGTACAAATGAACAAATGTACAAATGAACAAATGAACAAATGAACAAATGAAGAAATGAACAAATGAAGAAATGAAGAAATGAACAAATGAACAAATGGACAAATGAACAAATGAACAAATGAACAAATGAACAAATGAACAAATGAACAAATGAACAAATGAACAAATGGACAAATGGACAAATGGACAAATGGACAAATGAACAAATGAACAAATGAACAAATGAACAAGTGAACAAATGAGCGAATAGGCAAATGAACGAATGAACAAATTAAGGAAAAGACAATCGAAAGAATGAACAAATGAACAAATGAACAAATGAACAAATGAACAAATGAACAAATGAACAAATGAACAAATGAACAAATGAACAAATGATCAAATGAACAAAGGAACAAATGAACAAATGAACAAATGAACAAATGAACAAATGAACAAATGAACAAATGAACAAATGATCAAATGAACAAAGGAACAAATGAACAAATGAACAAATGAACAAATGAACAAATGAACAAATGAACGAATGAACAAATGAACGAATGAACAAATGAAGAAATGAAGAAGTGAAGAAATGAACAAATGAACAAATGACCAATTGAACATATGAACAAATGAACGATTGAACAAATGAACGAATGAACGAATGAACAAATGAACAAATGAACAAATGAACAAATGAACTAATGAACTAATGAACAAATGAACAAATGAACAAATGAACAAATGAACAAATGAACAAATGAACAAATGAACAAATGAACAAATGAACAAATGAACAAATGAACAAATGAACAAATGAACAAATGAACAAATGAACAAATGATCAAATGAACAAATTAACAAATGAACAAATGAACAAATGAACAAATGAACGAATGAACAAATGAACGAATGAACGAATGAACGAATGAACGAATGAACGAATGAACGAATGAACGAATGAACGAATGAACGAATGAACAAATGAACAAATGAACAAATGAACAATTGAACAATTGAACAAATGAACAAATGAACAAATGAACAAATGAACAAATGAACAAATGAACAAATGAACAAATGAACAAATGCACAAATGAACAAATGAACATATGAACAAATGAACATATGAACAAATGAACATATGAACAAATGAACAAATGAACAAATGAACAAATGAACAAATGAACAAATGAACAAATGAACAAATGAACAAATGAACAAATGAACATATGAACAAATGAACAAATGAACAAATGAACAAATGAACAAATGAACAAATGAACAAATGAACAAGTGAACAAATGAGCGAATAGGCAAATGAACGAATGAACAAATTAAGGAAAAGACAATCGAAAGAATGAACAAATGAACAAATGAACAAATGAACAAATGAACAAATGAACAAATGAACTAATGAACAAATGAACAAATGAACAAATGAACAAATGATCAAATGAACAAAGGAACAAATGAACAAATGAACAAATGAACAAATGAACAAATGAACAAATGAACGAATGAACAAATGAACGAATGAACAAATGAAGAAATGAAGAAGTGAAGAAATGAACAAATGAACAAATGACCAATTGAACATATGAACAAATGAACGATTGAACAAATGAACGAATGAACGAATGAACAAATGAACAAATGAACAAATGAACAAATGAACTAATGAACTAATGAACAAATGAACAAATGAACAAATGAACAAATGAACAAATGAACAAATGAACAAATGAACAAATGAACAAATGAACAAATGAACAAATGAACAAATGAACAAATGAACAAATGAACAAATGAACAAATGAACAAATGATCAAATGAACAAATGAACAAATGAACAAATGAACAAATGAACAAATGAATGAATGAACAAATGAACGAATGAACGAATGAACGAATGAACGAATGAACGAATGAACGAATGAACGAATGAACGAATGAACGAATGAACGAATGAACAAATGAACAAATGAACAAATGAACAATTGAACAATTGAACAAATGAACAAATGAACAAATGAACAAATGAACAAATGAACAAATGAACAAATGAACAAATGAACAAATGAACAAATGAACAAATGAACATATGAACAAATGAACATATGAACAAATGAACATATGAACAAATGAACATATGAACAAATGAACAAATGAACAAATGAACAAATGAACAAATGAACAAATGAACAAATGAACAAATGAACAAATGAACAAATGAACAAATGAACAAATGAACAAATGAACAAATGAACAAATGAACAAATGAACAAATGAACAAATGGACAAATGAACAAATGAACAAATGGACAAATGAACAAATGGACAAATGAACAAATGAACAAATGGACAAATGAACAAATGAACAAATGAACAAATGAACAAATGAACAAATGAACAAATGAACATATGAACAAATGAACAACTGAACAAATGAACAACTGAACGAATGAACAACTGAACGAATGGACAAATGAACGAATGAACAAATGAACGAATGTACAAATGAACAAATGTACAAATGAACAAATGAACAAATGAACAAATGAAGAAATGAACAAATGAACAAATGAACAAATGGACAAATGAACAAATGAACAAATGAACAAATGAACAAATGAACAAATGAACAAATGAACAAATGAACAAATGGACAAATGGACAAATGGACAAATGGACAAATGGACAAATGGACAAATGGACAAATGAACAAATGAACAAATGAACAAATGAACAAATGAACGAATGAACAAATGAACAAATGAACAAATGAACAAATGAACAAATGAACAAATGAACAAATGAACAAATGAACAAATGAACAAATGAACAAATGAACAAATGAACAAATGAACTAATGAACAAATGAACAAATGAACAAATGAACAAATGAACAAATGAACAAATGAACAAACGAACAAATGAACAAATGAACAAATGAACAAATGATCAAATGAACGATTGAAGAAATGAACGAAAGCACAAATGAACAAACGAACAAATGAACAAATGAACAAATGAACAAATGAACAAGTGAACAAGTGAACAAGTGAAAAAATGAACAAATGAACAAATGAACAAATGAACAAATGAACAAATGAACAAATGAACAAATGAACAAATGAACAAATGAACAAATGAACAAATGAACAAATGAACAAATGAACAAATGAACAAATGAACAAATGGACAAATGAACAAATGAACAAATGGACAAATGAACAAATGGACAAATGAACAAATGAACAAATGGACAAATGAACAAATGAACAAATGAACAAATGAACAAATGAACAAATGAACAAATGAACATATGAACAAATGAACAACTGAAAAAATGAACAACTGAACGAATGAACAACTGAACGAATGGACAAATGAACGAATGAACAAATGAACGAATGTACAAATGAACAAATGTACAAATGAACAAATGAACAAATGAACAAATGAAGAAATGAACAAATGAACAAATGAACAAATGGACAAATGAACAAATGAACAAATGAACAAATGAACAAATGAACAAATGAACAAATGAACAAATGAACAAATGGACAAATGGACAAATGGACAAATGGACAAATGGACAAATGGACAAATGGACAAATGAACAAATGAACAAATGAACAAATGAACAAATGAACGAATGAACAAATGAACAAATGAACAAATGAACAAATGAACAAATGAACAAATGAACAAATGAACAAATGAACAAATGAACAAATGAACAAATGAACAAATGAACAAATGAACTAATGAACAAATGAACAAATGAACAAATGAACAAATGAACAAATGAACAAATGAACAAACGAACAAATGAACAAATGAACAAATGAACAAATGATCAAATGAACGATTGAAGAAATGAACGAAAGCACAAATGAACAAACGAACAAATGAACAAATGAACAAATGAACAAATGAACAAGTGAACAAGTGAACAAGTGAAAAAATGAACAAATGAACAAATGAACAAATGAACAAATGAACAAATGAACAAATGAACAAATGAACAAATGAACAAATGAACAAATGAACAAATGAACAAATGAACAAATGAACAAATGAACAAATGAACAAATGAACAAATGAACAAATGAACAAATGAACAAATGAACAAATGAACAAATGAACAAATGAACAAATGAACAAATGAACAAATGAACAAATGAAGAAATGAACAAATGAACAAATGAACAAATGAACAAATGAACAAATGAAGAAATGAAGAAATGAAGAAATGAAGAAATGAAGAAATGAAGAAATGAAGAAATGAACAAATGAACAAATGAACAAATGAACAAATGAACAAATGAACAAATGAACAATTGAACAAATGAACAAATGAACAAATGAACAAATGAACAAATGAACAAATGAACAAATGAACAAATGAACGAATGAACGAATGAACAAATGAACGAATGAACGAATGAACGAATGAACAAATGAACAAATGAAGAAATGAAGAAGTGAAGAAATGAACAAATGAACAAATGACCAATTGAACATATGAACAAATGAACGATTGAACAAATGAACGAATGAACGAATGAACAAATGAACAAATGAACAAATGAACGAATGAACAAATGAACAAATGAACAAATGAACAATTGAACAATTGAACAAATGAACAAATGAACAAATGAACAAATGAACAAATGAACAAATGAACAAATGAACAAATGAACAAAGGAAAAAAATGAACAAATGAATAAATGAACATATGAACAAATGAACATATGAACAAATGAACAAATGAACAAATGAACAAATGAACAAATGAACAAATGAACGAATGAACAAAGGAACGAATGAACGAATGAACGAATGAACGAATGAACGAATGAACGAATGAACGAATGAACCAATGAACGAATGAACAAATGAACAAATGAACAAATGAACAATTGAACAATTGAACAAATGAACAAATGAACAAATGAACAAATGAACAAATGAACAAATGAACAAATGAACAAATGAAAAAAATGAACAAATGAACAAATGAACATATGAACAAATGAACATATGAACAAATGAACATATGAACAAATGAACATATGAACAAATGAACAAATGAACAAATGAACAAATGAACAAATGAACAAATGAACAAATGAACAAATGAACAAATGAACAAATGAACAAATGAACAAATGAACAAATGAACAAATGAACAAATGAACAAATGAACAAATGAACAAATGAACAAATGAACAAATGAACAAATGAACAAATGGACAAATGAACAAATGAACAAATGGACAAATGAACAAATGGACAAATGAACAAATGAACAAATGGACAAATGAACAAATGAACAAATGAACAAATGAACAAATGAACAAATGAACAAATGAACAAATGAACATATGAACAAATGAACAACTGAACAAATGAACAACTGAACAACTGAACGAATGGACAAATGAACGAATGAACAAATGAACGAATGTACAAATGAACAAATGTACAAATGAACAAATGAACAAATGAACAAATGAAGAAATGAACAAATGAAGAAATGAAGAAATGAACAAATGAACGAATGGACAAATGAACAAATGAACAAATGAACAAATGAACAAATGAACAAATGAACAAATGGACAAATGGACAAATGGACAAATGGACAAATGAACAAATGGACAAATGGACAAATGAACAAATGAACAAATGAACAAATGAACAAATGAACAAATGAACAAATGAACATATGAACAAATGAACATATGAACAAATGAACAAATGAAGCAATGAACAAATGAACAAATGAACAAATGAACAAATGAACAAATGAACAAATGAACAAATGAACAAATGAACAAATGAACAAATGAACAAATGAACAAATGAACAAATGAACAAATGAACAAATGAACAAATGAACAAATGAACAAATGAACAAATGAACAAATGAACAAATGAACAAATGAACAAATGAACAAATGAACAAATGAACAAATGAACAAATGAACAAATGAACAAATGAACAAATGAACAAATGAACAAATGAACTAATGAACAAATGAACAAATGAACAAATGATTAAATGAACCAGTGAACAAGTGAACAAATGAACAAATGAACAAATGAACAAATGAACAAATGAACAAATGAACAAATGAACAAATGAACAAATGAACAAATGAACAAATGAACAAATGAACAAATCAACAAATGAACAAGCGAACAAATGAACAAGTGAACAAATGAACAAATGAACAAACGAACAAATGAACAAATGAACAAATGAACAAATGAACAAATGAACAAATGAACAAATGAACAAATGAACAAATGAACAAATGAACAAATGAACAAATGAACAAATGATCAAATGAACGATTGAAGAAATGAACGAAAGCACAAATGAACAAACGAACAAATGAACAAATGAACAAATGAACAAATGAACAAGTGAACAAGTGAACAAGTGAAAAAATGAACAAATGAACAAATGAACTAATGAACAAAGGAACGAATGAACAAATGAACAAATGAACAAATGAACAAATGAACAAATGAACAAATGAACAAATGAACAAATGAACAAATGAACAAATGAACAAATGAACAAATGAACATATGAACAAATGAACAAATGAACGAATGAACAAATGAACAAATGAACAAATGAACAAATGAACAAGTGAACAAATGAGCGAATAGGCAAATGAACGAATGAACAAATTAAGGAAAAGACAATCGAAAGAATGAACAAATGAACAAATGAACAAATGAACAAATGAACAAATGAACAAATGAACAAATGAACAAATGAACAAATGAACAAATGAACAAATGAACAAATGAACAAATGATCAAATGAACAAAGGAACAAATGAACAAATGAACAAATGAACAAATGAACGAATGAACAAATGAACAAATGAAGAAATGAAGAAGTGAAGAAATGAACAAATGAACAAATGACCAATTGAACATATGAACAAATGAACGATTGAACAAATGAACGAATGAACGAATGAACAAATGAACAAATGAACAAATGAACGAATGAACAAATGAACAAATGAACAAATGAACAATTGAACAATTGAACAAATGAACAAATGAACAAATGAACAAATGAACAAATGAACAAATGAACAAAGGAAAAAAATGAACAAATGAATAAATGAACATATGAACAAATGAACATATGAACAAATGAACAAATGAACAAATGAACAAATGAACAAATGAACAAATGAACGAATGAACAAAGGAACGAATGAACGAATGAACGAATGAACGAATGAACGAATGAACGAATGAACGAATGAACCAATTAACGAATGAACAAATGAACAAATGAACAAATGAACAATTGAACAATTGAACAAATGAACAAATGAACAAATGAACAAATGAACAAATGAACAAATGAACAAATGAACAAATGAAAAAAATGAACAAATGAACAAATGAACATATGAACAAATGAACATATGAACAAATGAACATATGAACAAATGAACAAATGAACAAATGAACAAATGAACAAATGAACAAATGAACAAATGAACAAATGAACAAATGAACAAATGAACAAATGAACAAATGAACAAATGAACAAATGAACAAATGAACAAATGAACAAATGAACAAATGAACAAATGAACAAATGAACAAATGAACAAATGAACAAATGGACAAATGAACAAATGAACAAATGGACAAATGAACAAATGGACAAATGAACAAATGAACAAATGGACAAATGAACAAATGAACAAATGAACAAATGAACAAATGAACAAATGAACAAATGAACAAATGAACAAATGAACATATGAACAAATGAACAACTGAACAAATGAACAACTGAACGAATGAACAACTGAACGAATGGACAAATGAACGAATGAACAAATGAACGAATGTACAAATGAACAAATGTACAAATGAACAAATGAACAAATGAACAAATGAAGAAATGAACAAATGAAGAAATGAAGAAATGAACAAATGAACAAATGGACAAATGAACAAATGAACAAATGAACAAATGAACAAATGAACAAATGAACAAATGAACAAATGAACAAATGAACAAATGGACAAATGGACAAATGGACAAATGGACAAATGAACAAATGAACAAATGAACAAGTGAACAAATGAACAAATGAACAAATGAACAAATGAAGCAATGAACAAATGAACAAATGAACAAATGTACAAATGAACAAATGAACAAATGAACAAATGAACAAGCGAACAAATGAACAAGTGAACAAATGAACAAATGAACGAATGAACAAATAAACAAATGAGAAAATGAACAAATGAACGAATGAACAATTGAACAAATGTACAAAAGAACAAATGAACAAATGAACAAGTGAAGAAATTAAAAAACGAACAAATGAACAAACAAACAAATGAACAAATGAACAAATGACCAAGTGAACAAATGAACAAATGAACAAATGAACAAATGAACAAATGAACAAATGAACAAATGAACAAATGAACAAATGAACAAATCAACAAATGAACAAGCGAACAAATGAATAAGTGAACAAATGAACAAATGAACAAATGAAAAAATGAACAAATGAACCAATGAACAAATGAACAAATGAACAAATGAACAAATGAACAAATGAACAAATGAACAAATGAACGAATGAACGAATGAACGAATGAACGAATGAACGAATGAACGAATGAACGAATGAACCAATGAACAAATGAACAAATGAACAAATGAACAAATGAACAATTGAACAAATGAACAAATGAACAAATGAACAAATGAACAAATGAACAAATGAACAAATCAACAAATGAACAAATGAACAAATGAACAAATGAACAAATGAACAAATGAACAAATGCACAAATGCACAAATGAACAAATGAACAAATGAACAAATGAACAAATGAACAAATGAACAAATGAACAAATGAACAAATGAACAAATGAACAAATGACCAATTGACAAATGAACAAATGAACAAATTAGCAAATGAGCAAATGAACAAATGAACAAATGAGCAAATGAACAAATGAACAAATGAACAAATGATTAAATGAACAAGTGAACAAGTGAACAAGTGAACAAATGAACAAATGAACAAATGAACAAATGAACAAATGAACAAATGAACAAATGAACAAATGAACAAATGAACAAATGAACCAATGAACAAATGAACAAATGAACAAATGAACAAATGAACAAATGAACAAATGAACAAATGAACAAGCGAACAAATGAACAAGTGAACAAATGAACAAATGAACGAATGAACAAATAAACAAATGAGAAAATGAACAAATGAACGAATGAACAATTGAACAAATGTACAAAAGAACTAATGAACAAATGAACAAGTGAAGAAATTAAAAAACGAACAAATGAACAAACAAACAAATGAACAAATGAACAAATGACCAAGTGAACAAATGAACAAATGAACAAATGAACAAATGAACAAATGAACAAATGAACAAATGAACAAATGAACAAATGAACAAATCAACAAATGAACAAGCGAACAAATGAACAAGTGAACAAATGAACTAATGAACAAATGAACAAATGAACAAATGAACAAACGAACAAATGAACAAATGAACAAATGAACAAATGATCAAATGAACGATTGAAGAAATGAACGAAAGCACAAATGAACAAACGAACAAATGAACAAATGAACAAATGAACAAATGAACAAGTGAACAAGTGAACAAGTGAAAAAATGAACAAATGAACAAATGAACTAATGAACAAAGGAACAAATGAACAAATGAACAAATGAACAAATGAACAAATGAACAAATGAACAAATGAACAAATGAACAAATGAACAAATGAACATATGAACAAATGAACAAATGAACAAATGAACAAATGAACAAATGAACAAATGAACAAATGAACAAATGAACAAGTGAACAAATGAGCGAATAGGCAAATGAACGAATGAACAAATTAAGGAAAAGACAATCGAAAGAATGAACAAATGAACAAATGAACAAATGAACAAATGAACAAATGAACAAATGAACAAATGAACAAATGAACAAATGAACAAATGAACAAATGAACAAATGAACAAATGAACAAATGAACAAATGAACAAATGAACAAATGAACAAATGAACAAATGAACAAATGAACAAATGAACAAATGGACAAATGAACAAATGAACAAATGGACAAATGAACAAATGGACAAATGAACAAATGAACAAATGGACAAATGAACAAATGAACAAATGAACAAATGAACAAATGAACAAATGAACAAATGAACATATGAACAAATGAACAACTGAACAAATGAACAACTGAACGAATGAACAACTGAACGAATGGACAAATGAACGAATGAACAAATGAACGAATGTACAAATGAACAAATGTACAAATGAACAAATGAACAAATGAACAAATGAAGAAATGAACAAATGAAGAAATGAACAAATGAACAAATGAACAAATGGACAAATGAACAAATGAACAAATGAACAAATGAACAAATGAACAAATGAACAAATGAACAAATGGACAAATGGACAAATGGACAAATGGACAAATGGACAAATGGACAAATGGACAAATGAACAAATGAACAAATGAACGAATGAACAAATGAACAAATGAACAAATGAACAAATGAACAAATGAACAAATGAACAAATGAACAAATGAACAAATGAACAAATGAACAAATGAACAAATGAACAAATGAACTAATGAACAAATGAACAAATGAACAAATGAACAAATGAACAAATGAACAAATGAACAAACGAACAAATGAACAAATGAACAAATGAACAAATGATCAAATGAACGATTGAAGAAATGAACGAAAGCACAAATGAACAAACGAACAAATGAACAAATGAACAAATGAACAAATGAACAAGTGAACAAGTGAACAAGTGAAAAAATGAACAAATGAACAAATGAACAAATGAACAAATGAACAAATGAACAAATGAACAAATGAACAAATGAACAAATGAACAAATGAACAAATGAACAAATGAACAAATGAACAAATGAACAAATGAACAAATGAACAAATGAACAAATGAACAAATGAACAAATGAACAAATGAACAAATGAACAAATGAACAAATGAACAAATGAACAAATGAACAAATGAACAAATGAACAAATGAACAAATGAAGAAATGAAGAAATGAAGAAATGAAGAAATGAAGAAATGAAGAAATGAAGAAATGAACAAATGAACAAATGAACAAATGAACAAATGAACAAATGAACAATTGAACAAATGAACAAATGAACAAATGAACAAATGAACAAATGAACAAATGAACAAATGAACAAATGAACGAATGAACGAATGAACAAATGAACGAATGAACGAATGAACGAATGAACAAATGAACAAATGAAGAAATGAAGAAGTGAAGAAATGAACAAATGAACAAATGACCAATTGAACATATGAACAAATGAACGATTGAACAAATGAACGAATGAACGAATGAACAAATGAACAAATGAACAAATGAACGAATGAACAAATGAACAAATGAACAAATGAACAATTGAACAATTGAACAAATGAACAAATGAACAAATGAACAAATGAACAAATGAACAAATGAACAAATGAACAAATGAACAAAGGAAAAAAATGAACAAATGAATAAATGAACATATGAACAAATGAACATATGAACAAATGAACAAATGAACAAATGAACAAATGAACAAATGAACAAATGAACGAATGAACAAAGGAACGAATGAACGAATGAACGAATGAACGAATGAACGAATGAACGAATGAACGAATGAACCAATGAACGAATGAACAAATGAACAAATGAACAAATGAACAATTGAACAATTGAACAAATGAACAAATGAACAAATGAACAAATGAACAAATGAACAAATGAACAAATGAAAAAAATGAACAAATGAACAAATGAACATATGAACAAATGAACATATGAACAAATGAACATATGAACAAATGAACAAATGAACAAATGAACAAATGAACAAATGAACAAATGAACAAATGAACAAATGAACAAATGAACAAATGAACAAATGAACAAATGAACAAATGAACAAATGAACAAATGAACAAATGAACAAATGAACAAATGAACAAATGAACAAATGAACAAATGGACAAATGAACAAATGAACAAATGGACAAATGAACAAATGGACAAATGAACAAATGGACAAATGAACAAATGAACAAATGGACAAATGAACAAATGAACAAATGAACAAATGAACAAATGAACAAATGAACAAATGAACAAATGAACATATGAACAAATGAACAACTGAACAAATGAACAACTGAACGAATGAACAACTGAACGAATGGACAAATGAACGAATGAACAAATGAACGAATGTACAAATGAACAAATGTACAAATGAACAAATGAACAAATGAACAAATGAAGAAATGAACAAATGAAGAAATGAAGAAATGAACAAATGAACAAATGGACAAATGAACAAATGAACAAATGAACAAATGAACAAATGAACAAATGAACAAATGAACAAATGAACAAATGAACAAATGGACAAATGGACAAATGGACAAATGGACAAATGAACAAATGAACAAATGAACAAGTGAACAAATGAACAAATGAACAAATGAACAAATGAAGCAATGAACAAATGAACAAATGAACAAATGTACAAATGAACAAATGAACAAATGAACAAATGAACAAGCGAACAAATGAACAAGTGAACAAATGAACAAATGAACGAATGAACAAATAAACAAATGAGAAAATGAACAAATGAACGAATGAACAATTGAACAAATGTACAAAAGAACAAATGAACAAATGAACAAGTGAAGAAATTAAAAAACGAACAAATGAACAAACAAACAAATGAACAAATGAACAAATGACCAAGTGAACAAATGAACAAATGAACAAATGAACAAATGAACAAATGAACAAATGAACAAATGAACAAATGAACAAATGAACAAATCAACAAATGAACAAGCGAACAAATGAATAAGTGAACAAATGAACAAATGAACAAATGAAAAAATGAACAAATGAACCAATGAACAAATGAACAAATGAACAAATGAACAAATGAACAAATGAACAAATGAACAAATGAACAAATGAACGAATGAACGAATGAACGAATGAACGAATGAACGAATGAACGAATGAACGAATGAACCAATGAACAAATGAACAAATGAACAAATGAACAAATGAACAATTGAACAAATGAACAAATGAACAAATGAACAAATGAACAAATGAACAAATGAACAAATCAACAAATGAACAAATGAACAAATCAACAAATGAACAAATGAACAAATGAACAAATGCACAAATGCACAAATGAACAAATCAACAAATGAACAAATGAACAAATGAACAAATGAACAAATGAACAAATGAACAAATGAACAAATGACCAATTGACAAATGAACAAATGAACAAATTAGCAAATGAGCAAATGAACAAATGAACAAATGAGCAAATGAACAAATGAACAAATGAACAAATGATTAAATGAACAAGTGAACAAATGAACAAATGAACAAATGAACAAATGAACAAATGAACAAATGAACAAGTGAACAAATGAGCGAATAGGCAAATGAACGAATGAACAAATTAAGGAAAAGACAATCGAAAGAATGAACAAATGAACAAATGAACAAATGAACAAATGAACAAATGAACAAATGAACAAATGAACAAATGAACAAATGAACAAATGATCAAATGAACAAAGGAACAAATGAACAAATGAACAAATGAACAAATGAACAAATGAACGAATGAACAAATGAACAAATGAAGAAATGAAGAAGTGAAGAAATGAACAAATGAACAAATGACCAATTGAACATATGAACAAATGAACGATTAAACAAATGAACGAATGAACGAATGAACAAATGAACAAATGAACAAATGAACGAATGAACAAATGAACAAATGAACAAATGAACAATTGAACAATTGAACAAATGAACAAATGAACAAATGAACAAATGAACAAATGAACAAATGAACAAATGAACAAAGGAAAAAAATGAACAAATGAATAAATGAACATATGAACAAATGAACATATGAACAAATGAACAAATGAACAAATGAACAAATGAACAAATGAACGAATGAACAAAGGAACGAATGAACGAATGAACGAATGAACGAATGAACGAATGAACGAATGAACCAATGAACGAATGAACAAATGAACAAATGAACAAATGAACAATTGAACAATTGAACAAATGAACAAATGAACAAATGAACAAATGAACAAATGAACAAATGAACAAATGAACAAATGAAAAAAATGAACAAATGAACAAATGAACATATGAACAAATGAACAAATGAACAAATGAACAAATGAACAAATGAAAAAAATGAACAAATGAACAAATGAACATATGAACAAATGAACATATGAACAAATGAACATATGAACAAATGAACAAATGAACAAATGAACAAATGAACAAATGAACAAATGAACAAATGAACAAATGAACAAATGAACAAATGAACAAATGAACAAATGAACAAATGAACAAATGAACAAATGAACAAATGAACAAATGAACAAATGAACAAATGGACAAAAGAACAAATGAACAAATGGACAAATGAACAAATGGACAAATGAACAAATGAACAAATGGACAAATGAACAAATGAACAAATGAACAAATGAACAAATGAACAAATGAACAAATGAACAAATGAACATATGAACAAATGAACAACTGAACAAATGAACAACTGAACGAATGAACAACTGAACGAATGGACAAATGAACGAATGAACAAATGAACGAATGTACAAATGAACAAATGTACAAATGAACAAATGAACAAATGAACAAATGAAGAAATGAACAAATGAAGAAATGAAGAAATGAACAAATGAACAAATGGACAAATGAACAAATGAACAAATGAACAAATGAACAAATGAACAAATGAACAAATGAACAAATGAACAAATGAACAAATGGACAAATGGACAAATGGACAAATGGACAAATGAACAAATGAACAAATGAACAAGTGAACAAATGAACAAATGAACAAATGAACAAATGAAGCAATGAACAAATGAACAAATGAACAAATGTACAAATGAACAAATGAACAAATGAACAAATGAACAAGCGAACAAATGAACAAGTGAACAAATGAACAAATGAACGAATGAACAAATAAACAAATGAGAAAATGAACAAATGAACGAATGAACAATTGAACAAATGTACAAAAGAACAAATGAACAAATGAACAAGTGAAGAAATTAAAAAACGAACAAATGAACAAACAAACAAATGAACAAATGAACAAATGACCAAGTGAACAAATGAACAAATGAACAAATGAACAAATGAACAAATGAACAAATGAACAAATGAACAAATGAACAAATGGACAAATGAACAAATGAACAAATGGACAAATGAACAAATGGACAAATGAACAAATGAACAAATGGACAAATGAACAAATGAACAAATGAACAAATGAACAAATGAACAAATGAACAAATGAACAAATGAACATATGAACAAATGAACAACTGAACAAATGAACAACTGAACGAATGAACAACTGAACGAATGGACAAATGAACGAATGAACAAATGAACGAATGTACAAATGAACAAATGTACAAATGAACAAATGAACAAATGAACAAATGAAGAAATGAACAAATGAAGAAATGAAGAAATGAACAAATGAACAAATGGACAAATGAACAAATGAACAAATGAACAAATGAACAAATGAACAAATGAACAAATGAACAAATGAACAAATGAACAAATGGACAAATGGACAAATGGACAAATGGACAAATGAACAAATGAACAAATGAACAAGTGAACAAATGAACAAATGAACAAATGAAGCAATGAACAAATGAACAAATGAACAAATGTACAAATGAACAAATGAACAAATGAACAAATGAACAAGCGAACAAATGAACAAGTGAACAAATGAACAAATGAACGAATGAACAAATAAACAAATGAGAAAATGAACAAATGAACGAATGAACAATTGAACAAATGTACAAAAGAACAAATGAACAAATGAACAAGTGAAGAAATTAAAAAACGAACAAATGAACAAACAAACAAATGAACAAATGAACAAATGACCAAGTGAACAAATGAACAAATGAACAAATGAACAAATGAACAATTGAACAATTGAACAAATGAACAAATGAACAAATGAACAAATGAACAAATGAACAAATGAACAAATGAACAAATGAACAAATGAACAAATGAACAAATGAACAAATGCACAAATGCACAAATGAACAAATGAACAAATGAACAAATGAACAAATGAACAAATGAACAAATGAACAAATGAACAAATGAACAAATGAACAAATGAACAAATGAACAAATGAACAAATTAACAAATGAACAAATGAACAAATTAGCAAATGAGCAAATGAACAAATGAACAAATGAGCAAATGAACAAATGAAGCAATGAACAAATGAACAAATGAACAAATGTACAAATGAACAAATGAACAAATGAACAAATGAACAAGCGAACAAATGAACAAGTGAACAAATGAACAAATGAACGAATGAACAAATAAACAAATGAGAAAATGAACAAATGAACGAATGAACAATTGAACAAATGTACAAAAGAACAAATGAACAAATGAACAAGTGAAGAAATTAAAAAACGAACAAATGAACAAACAAACAAATGAACAAATGAACAAATGACCAAGTGAACAAATGAACAAATGAACAAATGAACAAATGAACAAATGAACAAATGAACAAATGAACAAATGAACAAATGAACAAATGAACAAATGAACAAATGAACAAATGAACAAATGAACAAATGAACAAATGAACAAATGAACAAATGAACAAATGAACAAATGAACAAATGAACAAATGAACAAATGAACAAATGAACAAATGAACAAATGAACAAATGAACAAATGAACAAATGAACAAATGAACAAATGAACAAATGAACAAATGAACAAATGAACAAATGAACTAATGAACAAATGAACAAATGAACAAATGATTAAATGAACAAGTGAACAAGTGAACAAATGAACAAATGAACAAATGAACAAATGAACAAATGAACAAATGAACAAATGAACAAATGAACAAATGAACAAATGAACAAATGAACAAATGAACAAATGAACAAATGAACAAATGAACAAATGAACAAATGAACAAATGAACAAATGAACAAATGAACAAATGAACAAATGAACTAATGAACAAATGAACAAATGAACAAATGAACAAACGAACAAATGAACAAATGAACAAATGAACAAATGATCAAATGAACGATTGAAGAAATGAACGAAAGCACAAATGAACAAAAGAACAAATGAACAAATGAACAAATGAACAAGTGAACAAGTGAACAAGTGAACAAATGAACAAATGAACAAATGAACTAATGAACAAAGGAACAAATGAACAAATGAACAAATGAACAAATGAACAAATGAACAAATGAACAAATGAACAAATGAACAAATGAACAAATGAACAAATGAACAAATGAACAAATGAACAAATGAACATATGAACAAATGAACAAATGAACAAATGAACAAATGAACAAATGAACAAATGAACAAATGAGCGAATGAACAAATGAGCGAATCAACAATTGAGCGAATGAACAAATGAACAAATGGACAAATGAACAAATGAACAAATGAACAAATGAACAAATGAACAAATGAACGAATGAACAAATGAAGAAATGAAGAAGTGAAGAAATGAACAAATGAACAAATGACCAATTGAACAAATGAACAAATGAACGATTGAAGAAATGAACGAAAGAACAAATGAACAAATGAACAAATGAACAAATGAACAAATGAACAAATGAACAAATGAACAAATGAACAAATGAACAAATGAACAAATGAACAAATAAACAAATGAACAAATGAACAAATGAACAAATGAACAAATGAACAAATGAACGAATGAACGAATGAACGAATGAACAAATGAACAAATGAAAAAATGAACAAATGAACAAATGAACAAATGAACAAATGAACAAATGAACAAATAAACAAATGAACAAATGAACAAATGAACAAATGAACAAATGAACAAATGTACGAATGAACGAATGAACGAATGAACAAATGGACAAATGGACAAATGGACAAATGGACAAATGAACAAATGAACAAAAGAACAAATGACGAAATGAACAAATGAACAAATGAACAAATGAACAAATGAACAATTGAACAAATGAACAAATGAACAAATGAACAAATGAACAAATGAACAAATGAACAAATTAACAAATGAACAAATGAACAAATTAGCAAATGAACAAATGAACAAATGAGCAAATGAACAAATGAACAAATGAACAAATGAACAAATGATTAAATGAACAAGTGAACAAGTTAACAAATGAACATATGAACAAATGAACAAATGAACAAATGAACAAATGAACAAATGAACAAATGAACAAATGAACAAATGAACCAATGAACAAATGAACAAATGAACAAATGAACAAATGAACAAATGAACAAATGAACAAATGAACAAATGAACAAATGGACAAGCGAACAAATGAACAAGTGAACAAATGAACAAATGAACAAATAAACAAATGAGAAAATGAACAAATGAACGAATGAACAATTGAACAAATGTACAAAAGAACAAATGAACAAATGAACAAGTGAAGAAATTAAAAAACGAACAAATGATCAAACAAACAAATGAACAAATGAACAAATGACCAAGTGAACAAATGAACAAATGAACAAATGAACAAATGAACAAATGAACAAATGAACATATGAACAAATGAACATATGAACAAATGAACATATGAACAAATGAACAAATGAACAAATGAACAAATGAACAAATGAACAAATGAACAAATGAACAAATGAACAAATGAACAAATGAACAAATGAACAAATGAACAAATGAACAAATGAACAAATGAACAAATGAACAAATGAACAAATGAACAAATGGACAAATGAACAAATGAACAAATGGACAAATGAACAAATGGACAAATGAACAAATGAACAAATGGACAAATGAACAAATGAACAAATGAACAAATGAACAAATGAACAAATGAACATATGAACAAATGAACAACTGAACAAATGAACAACTGAACGAATGAACAACTGAACGAATGGACAAATGAACGAATGAACAAATGAACGAATGTACAAATGAACAAATGTACAAATGAACAAATGAACAAATGAACAAATGAAGAAATGAACAAATGAAGAAATGAACAAATGAACAAATGAACAAATGGACAAATGAACAAATGAACAAATGAACAAATGAACAAATGAACAAATGAACAAATGAACAAATGGACAAATGGACAAATGGACAAATGGACAAATGGACAAATGGACAAATGGACAAATGAACAAATGAACAAATGAACGAATGAACAAATGAACAAATGAACAAATGAACAAATGAACAAATGAACAAATGAACAAATGAACAAATGAACAAATGAACAAATGAACAAATGAACAAATGAACAAATGAACAAATGAACAAATGAACAAATGAACAAATGAACAAATGAACAAATGAACAAATGAACAAATGAACAAATGAACAAATGAACAAATGAACAAATGAACAAATGAACAAATGAACAAATGAACAAATGAACAAATAAACAAATGAATAAATGAACAAATGAACAAATGAACAAATGAACAAATGAACAAGCGAACAAATGAACAAGTGAACAAATGAACAAATGAACAAATGAACAAATGAACAAATGAACAAATGAACGAATGAACGAATGAACAAATGAGAAAATGAACAAATGAACAAATGAACAAATGAACAAATGAACAAATGAAGAAATGAACAAATGAAGAAATGAAGAAATGAACAAATGAACAAATGAATAAATGAACAAATGAACAAATGAACAAATGAACAAATGAACAAATGAACAAATGAACAAAAGAACAAATGACGAAATGAACAAATGAACAAATGAACAAATGAACAAATGAACGAATGAACCAATGAACAAATGAACAAATGAACAAATGAACAAATGAACAAATGAACAATTGAACAAATGAACAAATGAACAAATGAACAAATGAACAAATGAACAAATGAACACATGAACAAATGAACAAATGAACAAATGAACAAATGAACAAATGCACAAATGAACAAATGAACAAATGAACAAATGAACAAATGAACAAATGAACAAATGAACAAATGAACAAATGAACAAATGAACAAATGAACAAATGAACAAATTAGCAAATGAGCAAATGAACAAATGAACAAAAATGAGCAAATGAACAAATGAACAAATGAACAAATGAACAAATGAAAAAATGAACAAATGAACCAATGAACAAATGAACAAATGAACAAATGAACAAATGAACAAATGAACAAATGAACAAATGAACAAATGAACAAATGAACAAATGAACAAATGAACAAATGAACAAATGAACAAGCGAACAAATGAACAAGTGAACAAATGAACAAATGAACGAATGAACAAATAAACAAATGAGAAAATGAACAAATGAACGAATGAACAATTGAACAAATGTACAAAAGAACAAATGAACAAATGAACAAGTGAAGAAATTAAAAAACGAACAAATGAACAAACAAACAAATGAACAAATGACCAAGTGAACAAATGAACAAATGAACAAATGAACAAATGAACAAATGAACAAATCAACAAATGAACAAGCGAACAAATGAACAAGTGAACAAATGAACAAATGAACAAATGAACAAATGAAAAATGAACAAATGAACCAATGAACAAATGAACAAATGAACAAATGAACAAATGAACAAATGAAGAAATGAAGAAATGAAGAAATGAAGAAATGAAGAAATGAACAAATGAACAAATGAACAAATGAACAAGCGAACAAATGAACAAGTGAACAAATGAACAAATGAACGAATGAACAAATAAACAAATGAGAAAATGAACAAATGAACGAATGAACAATTGAACAAATGTAAAAAAGAACAAATGAACAAATGAACAAGTGAAGAAATTAAAAAACGAACAAATGAACAAACGAACAAATGAACAAATGAACAAATGACCAAGTGAACAAATGAACAAATGAACAAGCGAACAAATGAACAAGTGAACAAATGAACAAATGAACAAATGAACAAATGAACAAATGAACAAATGAACAAATGAACAAATGAACAAATGAACAAATGAACAAATGAACAAATGAACAAATGAACAAATGAACAAATGAACAAATGAACAAATGAACAAATGAACAAATGAACAAATGAACAAATGAACAAATGAACAAATGAACAAATGAACAAATGAACAAATGAACAAATGAACAAATGAACAAATGAACAAATGAACAAATGAACAAATGAACAAATGAACAAATGAACAAATGAACAAATGAACAAGTGAACAAATGAACAAATGAACAAATGAACAAATGAACAAATGAACAAGTGAACAAATGAACAAATGAACAAATGAACAAATGAACATATGAACAAATGGACAAATGGACAAGTGGACAAATGGACAAATGGACAAATGGACAAATGGACAAATGAACAAATGAAGAAATGAACAAATGAACAAATGAACAATTGAACGAATGAACGAATGAACAAATGAACAAATGAACACATGAACAAATGAACAAATGAACAAATGAACAAATGAACAAATGAACAAATGAACAAATGAACAAATGAACAAATGAACGAATGAACAAATGAAGAAATGAAGAAGTGAAGAAATGAACAAATGAAGAAATGAAGAAGTGAAGAAATGAACAAATGAACAAATGACCAATTGAACAAATGAACAAATGAACGATTGAAGAAATGAACGAAAGAACAAATGAACAAATGAACAAATGAACAAATGAACAAATGAACAAATGAACAAATGAACAAATGAACAAATGAACAAATGAACAAATGAACAAATGAACAAATGAACAAATGAACAATTGAACAAATGAACAAATGAACAAATGAACAAATGAACAAATGAACAAATGAACAAATGAACAAATGAACAAATGAACAAATGAACAAATGAACAAATGAACAAATGAACAAATGAACAAATGAACAAATGAACAAATGAACAAATAAACAAATGAGAAAATGAACAAATGAACAAATGAACAAATGAAGAAATGAACAAATGAACAAATGAACAAATGAACAAATGAACAAATGAAGAAATGAACAAATGAAGAAATGAAGAAATGAAGAAATGAAGAAATGAACAAATGAACAAATGAACAAATGAACAAATGAACAAATGAACAATTGAACAAATGAACAAATGATCAAATGAACAAATGAACGAATGAACGAATGAACGAATGAACAAATGAACGAATGAACGAATGAACGAATGAACGAATGAACGAATGAACGAATGAACGAATGAACCAATGAACAAATGAACAAATGAACAAATGAACAAATGAACAAATGAACAATTGAACAAATGAACAAATGAACAAATGAACAAATGAACAAATGAACAAATGAACAAATGAACAAATGAACAAATGAACAAATGAACAAATGAACAAATGCACAAATGCACAAATGAACAAATGAACAAATGAACAAATGAACAAATGAACAAATGAACAAATGAACAAATGAACAAATGAACAAATTAACAAATGAACAAATGAACAAATTAGCAAATGAGCAAATGAACAAATGAACAAATGAGCAAATGAACAAATGAACAAATGAACAAATGAACAAATGATTAAATGAACAAGTGAACAAATGAACAAATGAACAAATGAACAAATGAACAAATGAACAAATGAACAAATGAACAAATGAACAAATGAACAAGCGAACAAATGAACAAGTGAACAAATGAACAAATGAACGAATGAACAAATAAACAAATGAGAAAATGAACAAATGAACGAATGAACAATTGAACAAATGTACAAAAGAACAAATGAACAAATGAACAAGTGAAGAAATTAAAAAACGAACAAATGAACAAACAAACAAATGAACAAATGAACAAATGACCAAGTGAACAAATGAACAAATGAACAAATGAACAAATGAACAAATGAACAAATGAACAAATGAACAAATCAACAAATGAACAAGCGAACAAATGAACAAGTGAACAAATGAACAAATGAACAAATGAAAAAATGAACAAATGAACCAATGAACAAATGAACAAATGAACAAATGAACAAATGAACAAATGAACAAATGAACAAATGAACAAATGAACAAATGAACAAGCGAACAAATGAACAAGTGAACAAATGAACAAATGAACAAATGAAAAAATGAACAAATGAACAAATGAACAAATGAACAAATGAACAAATGAACAAATGAACAAATGAACAAATGAACAAATGAACAAATGAACAAATGGACAAATGGACAAATGGACAAATGGACAAATGAACAAATGAACAAAAGAACAAATGACGAAATGAACAAATGAACAAATGAACAAATGAACAAATGAACAAATGAACAAATGAACAAATGAACAAATGAACAAATGAACAAATGAACAAATGAACAAATGAACAAATGAACAAATGAACAAATGAACAAATGAACAAATGAACAAATGAACAAATGAACAAATGAACAAATGAACAAATGAACAAATGAACAAATGAACAAATGAACAAATGAACAAATGAACAAATGAACAAATGAACAAATGAACAAATGAACAAATGAACAAATGAACAAATGAACAAATGAACAAATGAACAAATGAACAAATGAACAAATGAACAAATGAACAAATGAACAAATGAACAAATGAACAAATGAACAAATGAACAAATGAACAAATGAACAAATGAACAAGTGAACAAATGAACAAATGAACAAATGAACAAATGATCAAATGAACAAATAAACAAACGAACAAATGAACAAACGAACAAATGAACAAATGAACAAATGAACAAATGAACAAATGAACAAGCGAACAAATGAACAAGTGAACAAATGAACAAATGAACAAATGAAAAAATGAACAAATGAACAAATGAACAAATGAACAAATGAACAAATGAACAAATGAACAAATGAACAAATGAACAAATGAACAAATGAACAAATGAACAAATGAACAAATGAACAAATGAACAAATGAACAAATGAACAAATGAACTAATGAACAAATGAACAAATGAACAAATGAACAAACGAACAAATGAACAAATGAACAAATGAACAAATGATCAAATGAACGATTGAAGAAATGAACGAAAGCACAAATGAACAAAAGAACAAATGAACAAATGAACAAATGAACAAGTGAACAAGTGAACAAGTGAACAAATGAACAAATGAACAAATGAACTAATGAACAAAGGAACAAATGAACAAATGAACAAATGAACAAATGAACAAATGAACAAATGAACAAATGAACAAATGAACAAATGAACAAATGAACAAATGAACAAATGAACAAATGAACAAATGAACAAATGAACATATGAACAAATGAACAAATGAACAAATGAACAAATGAACAAATGAACAAATGAACAAATGAGCGAATGAACAAATGAGCGAATCAACAATTGAGCGAATGAACAAATGAACAAATGGACAAATGAACAAATGAACAAATGAACAAATGAACAAATGAACAAATGAACGAATGAACAAATGAAGAAATGAAGAAGTGAAGAAATGAACAAATGAACAAATGACCAATTGAACAAATGAACAAATGAACGATTGAAGAAATGAACGAAAGAACAAATGAACAAATGAACAAATGAACAAATGAACAAATGAACAAATGAACAAATGAACAAATGAACAAATGAACAAATGAACAAATGAACAAATGAACAAATGAACAAATAAACAAATGAACAAATGAACAAATGAACAAATGAACAAATGAACGAATGAACGAATGAACGAATGAACAAGTGAACAAATGAACAAATGAACAAATGAAAAAATGAACAAATGAACAAATGAACAAATGAACAAATGAACAAATGAACAAATGAACAAATAAACAAATGAACAAATGAACAAATGAACAAATGAACAAATGAACAAATGTACGAATGAACGAATGAACGAATGAACAAGTGAACAAATGAACAAATGAACAAATGAAAAAATGAACAAATGAACAAATGAACAAATGAACAAATGAACAAATGAACAAATGAACAAATGAACAAATGAACAAATGAACAAATGGACAAATGGACAAATGGACAAATGGACAAATGGACAAATGGACAAATGAACAAATGAACAAAAGAACAAATGACGAAATGAACAAATGAACAAATGAACAATTGAACAAATGAACAAATGAACAAATGAACAAATGAACAAATGAACAAATGAACAAATTAACAAATGAACAAATGAACAAATTAGCAAATGAACAAATGAACAAATGAGCAAATGAACAAATGAACAAATGAACAAATGAACAAATGATTAAATGAACAAGTGAACAAGTTAACAAATGAACAAATGAACAAATGAACAAATGAACAAATGAACAAATGAACAAATGAACAAATGAACAAATGAACAAATGAACAAATGAACCAATGAACAAATGAACAAATGAACAAATGAACAAATGAACAAATGAACAAATGAACAAATGGACAATCGAACAAATGAACAAGTGAACAAATGAACAAATGAACAAATAAACAAATGAGAAAATGAACAAATGAACGAATGAACAATTGAACAAATGTACAAAAGAACAAATGAACAAATGAACAAGTGAAGAAATTAAAAAACGAACAAATGATCAAACAAACAAATGAACAAATGAACAAATGACCAAGTGAACAAATGAACAAATGAACAAATGAACAAATGAACAAATGAACAAATGAACAAGCGAACAAATGAACAAGTGAACAAATGAATAGATGAACAAATGAAAAAATGAACAAATGAACAAATGAACAAATGAACAAATGATCAAATGAACAAATGAACAAATGAACAAATGAACAAATGAACAAATGAACTAATGAACAAATGAACAAATGAAAAAATGAACAAATGAACAAATGAACAAATGAGCAAATGAACAAATGAACAAATGGACAAATGGACAAATGGGCAAATGGGCAAATGTACAAATGAACAAATGAACAAATGAACAAATGAACAAATGAACAAATGAACAAATGAACAAATGAACAAATGAACTAATGAACAAATGAACAAATGAACAAATGAACAAATGAACAAATGAACAAATGAACAAATGAACGAATGAACGAATGAACGAATGGACAAATGAACAAATGAACAAATGAACAAATGAACGAATGAACAAATGAACAAATGAACAAATGAACAAATGAACGAATGAACAAATGAACGAATGAACAAATGAACAAATGTACAAATGGACAAATGAAGAAATGAAGAAATGAAGAAATGAAGAAATGAAGAAATGAAGAAATGAAGAAATGAAGAAATGAAGAAATGAAGAAATGAAGAAATGAAGAAATGAACATATGAACAAATGAACAAATGAACAAATGAACAAATGAACAAATGAACAAATGAACAAATGAACAAATGAACAAATGAACAAATGAACAAATGAACAAATGAACAAATGAACAAATGAACAAATGAACAAATAAACAAATGAACAAATGAACAAATGAACAAATGAACAAATGAACAAATGAACAAATGAACAAATGAACAAATGAACAAATGAACAAATGAACAAATGAACAAATGAACAAATGAACAAATGAACAAATGAACAAATGAACAAATGAACAAATGAACAAATGAACAAATGAACAAATGAACAAATGAACAAATGAACAAATGAACAAATGATCAAATGAACAAATGAACAAATGAACAAATTGATCAAATGATCAAATGAACAAATGAACAAATGAACAAATGAACAAATGAACAAATGAACAAATGAACAAATGAACAAATGAACAAATGAACAAATGAACAAATGAACAAATGAACGAATGAACGAATGAACAAATGAAGAAATGAAGAAGTGAAGAAATGAACAAATGAACAAATGACCAATTGAACAAATGAACAAATGAACGATTGAAGAAATGAACGAAAGAACAAATGAACAAATGAACAAATGAACAAATGAACAAATGAACAAATGAACAAATGAACAAATGAACAAATGAACAAATGAACAAATGAACAAATGAACAAATGAACGAATGAACGAATGAACGAATGGACAAATGAACAAATGAACAAATGAACAAATGAACGAATGAACAAATGAACAAATGAACAAATGAACAAATGAACGAATGAACAAATGAACGAATGAACAAATGAACAAATGTACAAATGGACAAATGAAGAAATGAAGAAATGAAGAAATGAAGAAATGAAGAAATGAAGAAATGAAGAAATGAAGAAATGAAGAAATGAAGAAATGAAGAAATGAAGAAATGAACATATGAACAAATGAACAAATGAACAAATGAACAAATGAACAAATGAACAAATGAACAAATGAACAAATGAACAAATGAACAAATGAACAAATGAACAAATGAACAAATGAACAAATGAACAAATGAACAAATAAACAAATGAACAAATGAACAAATGAACAAATGAACAAATGAACAAATGAACAAATGAACAAATGAACAAATGAACAAATGAACAAATGAACAAATGAACAAATGAACAAATGAACAAATGAACAAATGAACAAATGAACAAATGAACAAATGAACAAATGAACAAATGAACAAATGAACAAATGAACAAATGAACAAATGAACAAATGAACAAATGATCAAATGATCAAATGAACAAATGAACAAATGAACAAATGAACAAATGAACAAATGAACAAATGAACAAATGAACAAATTAGCAAATGAGCAAATGAACAAATGAACAAAAATGAGCAAATGAACAAATGAACAAATGAACAAATGAACAAATGAACAAATGAAAAAATGAACAAATGAACCAATGAACAAATGAACAAATGAACAAATGAACAAATGAACAAATGAACAAATGAACAAATGAACAAATGAACAAATGAACAAATGAACAAATGAACAAATGAACAAATGAACAAGCGAACAAATGAACAAGTGAACAAATGAACAAATGAACGAATCAACAAATAAACAAATGAGAAAATGAACAAATGAACGAATGAACAATTGAACAAATGTACAAAAGAACAAATGAACAAATGAACAAGTGAAGAAATTAAAAAACGAACAAATGAACAAACAAACAAGTGAACAAATGACCAAGTGAACAAATGAACAAATGAACAAATGAACAAATGAACAAATGAACAAATCAACAAATGAACAAGCGAACAAATGAACAAGTGAACAAATGAACAAATGAACAAATGAACAAATGAAAAAATGAACAAATGAACCAATGAACAAATGAACAAATGAACAAATGAACAAATGAACAAATGAAGAAATGAAGAAATGAAGAAATGAAGAAATGAAGAAATGAAGAAATGAACAAATGAACAAATGAACAAATGAACAAGCGAACAAATGAACAAGTGAACAAATGAACAAATGAACGAATGAACAAATAAACAAATGAGAAAATGAACAAATGAACGAATGAACAATTGAACAAATGTAAAAAAGAACAAATGAACAAATGAACAAGTGAAGAAATTAAAAAACGAACAAATGAACAAACGAACAAATGAGCAAATGAACAAATGACCAAGTGAACAAATGAACAAATGAACAAGCGAACAAATGAACAAGTGAACAAATGAACAAATGAACAAATGAACAAATGAACAAATGAACAAATGAACAAATGAACAAATGAACAAATGAACAAATGAACAAATGAACAAATGAACAAATGAACAAATGAACAAATGAACAAATGAACAAATGAACAAATGAACAAATGAACAAATGAACAAATGAACAAATGAACAAATGAACAAATGAACAAATGAACAAATGAACAAATGAACAAATGAACAAATGAACAAATGAACAAATGAACAAATGAACAAATGAACAAATGAACAAATGAACAAATGAACAAATGAACAAGTGAACAAATGAACAAATGAACAAATGAACAAATGAACAAATGAACAAGTGAACAAATGAACAAATGAACAAATGAACAAATGAACAAATGAACAAATGAACAAATGAACAAATGAACAAATGAACAAATGAACAAATGAACAAATGAACAAATGAACAAATGAACAAATGAACGAATGAACGAATGAACGAATGAACGAATGAACATATGAACAAATGGACAAATGGACAAGTGGACAAATGGACAAATGGACAAATGGACAAATGGACAAATGAACAAATGAAGAAATGAACAAATGAACAAATGAACAATTGAACGAATGAACGAATGAACAAATGAACAAATGAACACATGAACAAATGAACAAATGAACAAATGAACAAATGAACAAATGAACAAATGAACAAATGAACGAATGAACAAATGAAGAAATGAAGAAGTGAAGAAATGAACAAATGAAGAAATGAACAAATGAACGAATGAACAAATGAAGAAATGAAGAAGTGAAGAAATGAACAAATGAAGAAATGAAGAAGTGAAGAAATGAACAAATGAACAAATGACCAATTGAACAAATGAACAAATGAACGATTGAAGAAATGAACGAAAGAACAAATGAACAAATGAACAAATGAACAAATGAACAAATGAACAAATGAACAAATGAACAAATGAACAAATGAACAAATGAACAAATGAACAAATGAACAATTGAACAAATGAACAAATGAACAAATGAACAAATGAACAAATGAACAAATGAACAAATGAACAAATGAACAAATGAACAAATGAACAAATGAACAAATGAGAAAATGAACAAATGAACAAATGAACAAATGAAGAAATGAACAAATGAACAAATGAACAAATGAACAAATGAAGAAATGAAGAAATGAAGAAATGAAGAAATGAAGAAATGAAGAAATGAACAAATGAACAAATGAACAAATGAACAAATGAACAAATGAACAAATGAACAATTGAACAAATGAACAAATGATCAAATGAACAAATGAACGAATGAACGAATGAACGAATGAACAAATGAACGAATGAACGAATGAACGAATGAACGAATGAACGAATGAACGAATGAACGAATGAACCAATGAACAAATGAACAAATGAACAAATGAACAAATGAACAAATGAACAATTGAACAAATGAACAAATGAACAAATGAACAAATGAACAAATGAACAAATGAACAAATGAACAAATGAACAAATGAACAAATGAACAAATGCACAGATGCACAAATGAACAAATGAACAAATGAACAAATGAACAAATGAACAAATGAACAAATGAACAAATGAACAAATGAACAAATGAACAAATTAACAAATGAACAAATGAACAAATTAGCAAATGAGCAAATGAACAAATGAACAAATGAGCAAATGAACAAATGAACAAATGAACAAATGAACAAATGATTAAATGAACAAGTGAACAAATGAACAAATGAACAAATGAACAAATGAACAAATGAACAAATGAACAAATGAACAAGCGAACAAATGAACAAGTGAACAAATGAACAAATGAACGAATGAACAAATAAACAAATGAGAAAATGAACAAATGAACGAATGAACAATTGAACAAATGTACAAAAGAACAAATGAACAAATGAACAAGTGAAGAAATTAAAAAACGAACAAATGAACAAACAAACAAATGAACAAATGAACAAATGACCAAGTGAACAAATGAACAAATGAACAAATGAACAAATGAACAAATGAACAAATGAACAAATGAACAAATCAACAAATGAACAAGCGAACAAATGAACAAGTGAACAAATGAACAAATGAACAAATGAAAAAATGAACAAATGAACCAATGAACAAATGAACAAATGAACAAATGAACAAATGAACAAATGAACAAATGAACAAATGAACAAATGAACAAGCGAACAAATGAACAAGTGAACAAATGAACAAATGAACAAATGAAAAAATGAACAAATGAACAAATGAACAAATGAACAAATGAACAAATGAACAAATGAACAAATGAACAAATGAACAAATGAACAAATGAACAAATGAACAAATGAACAAATGGACAAATGGACAAATGGACAAATGGACAAATGAACAAATGAACAAAAGAACAAATGACGAAATGAACAAATGAACAAATGAACAAATGAACAAATGAACAAATGAACAAATGAACAAATGAACAAATGAACAAATGAACAAATGAACAAATGAACAAATGAACAAATGAACAAATGAACAAATGAACAAATGAACAAATGAACAAATGAACAAATGAACAAATGAACAAATGAACAAATGAACAAATGAACAAATGAACAAATGAACAAATGAACAAATGAACAAATGAAGAAATGAACAAATGAACAAATGAACAAATGAACAAATGAACAAATGAACAAATGAACAAATGAACAAATGAACAAATGAACAAATGAACAAGTGAACAAATGAACAAATGAACAAATGAACAAATGATCAAATGAACAAATAAACAAACGAACAAATGAACAAATGAACAAATGAACAAATGATCAAATGAACAAATAAACAAACGAACAAATGAACTAATGAACAAATGATCAACTGAACAAATGATCGAATTAACAAACGAACAAATGAACAAGCGAACAAATGAACAAGTGAACAAATGAACGAATGAACAAATAAACAAATGAGAAAATGAACAAATGAACGAATGAACAATTGAACAAATGTAAAAAAGAACAAATGAACAAATGAACAAGTGAAGAAATTAAAAAACGAACAAATGAACAAACGAACAAATGAACAAATGAACAAATGACCAAGTGAACAAATGAACAAATGAACAAATGAACAAATGAACAAGCGAACAAATGAACAAGTGAACAAATGAACAAATGAACAAATGAACAAATAAACAAATGAGAAAATGAACAAATGAACGAATGAGCAATTGAACAAATGTACAAAAGAAGAAATGAACAAATGAACAAGTGAAGAAATTAAAAAACGAACAAATGAACAAATGAACAAATAAACAAATGACCAAGTGAACAAATGAACAAATGAACAAATGAACAAATGAACAAATGAACAAATGAACAAATGAACAAATGAACAAATGAACAAATGAACAAATGAACAAATGAACAAATGGACAAATGAACAAATGAACAAATGAACAAATGAACAAATGAACAAATGAACAAATGAACAAATTAACAAATGAACAAATGAACAAATGAACAAATGAACAAATGAACAAATGAACAAATGAACAAATTAACAAATGAACAAATGAACAAATGAACAAATGAGCAAATGAACAAATGAACAAATGAGCAAATGAACAAATGAACAAATGAACAAATGAACAAATGCTTAAATGAACAAGTGAAAAAGTGAACAAATGAACAAATGAGCGAATGAACGAATGAACGAATGAACGAATTAACATATGAACAAACGAACAAATGAACAAATGAACAAATGAACAAATGAACAAATGAACAAATGAACAAATGAACAAATGAACAAACGAACAAATGAACAAATGAACAAATGAACAAATGAACAAATGAACAAATGAACAAATGAACAAATGAACAAATGAACAAATGAACAAATGAACATATGAACAAATGAACAAATGAACAAATGAACAAATGAACAAATGAACAAATGAACAAATGAACAAATGAACAAGTGAACAAATGAGCGAATAGGCAAATGAACGAATGAACAAATTAAGGAATAGACAATCGAAAGAATGAAAAAATGAACAAATGAACAAATGAACAAATGAACAAATGAACAAATGAACAAATGAACAAATGAACAAATGAACAAATGAAAAAATGAACAAATGAACAAATGAACAAATGTACAAATGAACAAATGAACAAATGAACAAATGAACAAATGAACGATTGAACAAATGAACAAATGAACAAATGAACAAATGAACAAATGAACAAATGAGCGAATAGACAAATGAACGAAGGAACAAATGGACGACTGAACAAATGAACAAATGAACCAATGAACAAATGAACAAATGAACAAATGAACAAATGAACAAATGAACGAATGAACAAATGAACAAATGAACAAATGAACAAATGAACAAATGAACAAATGAACGAATGAACGAATGAACAAATGAACAAATGAACAAATGAACAAATGAACAAATGAACAAATGAACAAATGAACAAATGAACAAATGAACAAATGAACAAGCGAACAAATGAACAAGTGAACAAATGAACAAATGAACAAATGAACAAATGAACAAATGAACAAATGAACAAATGAACAAATGAACAAATGAACAAGCGAACAAATGAACAAGTGAACAAATGAACAAATGAACGAATGAACAAATAAACAAATGAGAAAATGAATAAATGAACGAATGTACAATTGAACAAATGTAAAAAAGAACAAATGAACAAATGAACAAGTGAAGAAATTAAAAAACGAACAAATGAACAAACGAACAAATGAACAAATGAACAAATGACCAAGTGAACAAATGAACAAATGAACAAATGAACAAATGAACAAGCGAACAAATGAACAAGTGAACAAATGAACAAATGAACAAATGAACAAATAAACAAATGAGAAAATGAACAAATGAACGAATGAGCAATTGAACAAATGTAAAAAAGAAGAAATGAACAAATGAACAAGTGAAGAAATTAAAAAACGAACAAATGAACAAATGAACAAATAAACAAATGACCAAGTGAACAAATGAACAAATGAACAAATGAACAAATGAACAAATGAACAAATGAACAAATGAACAAATGAACAAATGAACAAATGAACAAATGAACAAATGAACAAATGAACAAATGAACAAATGAACAAATGAACAAATGGACAAATGAACAAATGAACAAATGAACAAATGAACAAATGAACAAATGAACAAATGAACAAATGAACAAATGAACAAATGAACAAATGAACAAATGAACAAATGAACAAATGAGAAAATGAACAAATGAACGAATGAACAATTGAACAAATGAGCAAATGAACAAATGAACAAATGAGCAAATGAACAAATGAGCAAATGAACAAATGAACAAATGAGCAAATGAACAAATGAACAAATGAACAAATGAACAAATGAACAAATGATTAAATGAACAATTGAACAAGTGAACAAATGAACAAATGAGCGAATGAACGAATGAACGAATGAACAAATGAACAAATGAACATATGAACAAATGAACAAATGAACAAATGAACAAATGAACAAATGAACAAATGAACAAATGAACAAATGAACAAGTGAACAAATGAGCGAATAGGCAAATGAACGAATGAACAAATTAAGGAATAGACAATCGAAAGATTGAACAAATGAACAAATGAACAAATCAACAAATGAACAAATGAACAAATGAACAAATGAACAAACGAACAAATGAACTAATGAACAAATGAACAAATGAACAAATGAACAAATGAACAAATGAACAAATGAACAAATGAACAAATGAACAAATGAACAAATGAACAAATGAACAAATGAACAAATGAACAAATGAACAAATGAACAAATGAACAAGTGAACAAATTAGCGAATAGGCAAATGAACGAATGAACAAATGAACAAATGAACAAATGAACGAATGAACGAATGAACGAATGAACGAATGAACGAATGAACATATGAACAAATGAACAAATGAACAAATGGACAAATGGACAAATGGACAAATGGACAAATGGACAAATGGACAAATGGACAAATGAACAAATGAAGAAATGAACAAATGAACAAATGAACAATTGAACGAATGAACGAATGAACAAATGAACAAATGAACAGATGAACAAATGAACAAATGAACAAATGAACAAATGAACGAATGAACAATTGAACAAATGTACAAAAGAACAAATGAACAAATGAACAAGTGAAGAAATTAAAAAACGAACAAATGAACAAACAAACAAATGAACAAATGAACAAATGACCAAGTGAACAAATGAACAAATGAACAAATGAACAAATGAACAAATGAACAAATGAACAAGCGAACAAATGAACAAGTGAACAAATGAACAAATGAACAAATTAACAAATGAACAAGCGAACAAATGAACAAGTGAACAAATGAACAAATGAACAAATGAAAAAATGAACAAATGAACCAATGAACAAATGAACAAATGAACAAATGAACAAATGAACAAATGAACAAATGAACAAGCGAACGAATGAACAAGTAAACAAATGAACAAATGAACGAATGAACAAATAAACAAATGAGAAAATGAACAAATGAACGAATGAACAATTGAACAAATGTAAAAAAGAACAAATGAACAAATGAACAAGTGAAGAAATTAAAAAACGAACAAATGAACAAATGAACAAATGAACGAATGAACAAATGAACGAATGAACGAATGAACGAATGAACAAATGAACAAATGAACAAATGAACAAATGAACAAATGAACAAATGAACAAATGAACAAATGAACAAATAAACAAATGAACAAATGAACAAATGAACAAATGAACAAATGAACAAATGAACAAATGAACAAATGAACAAGCGAACAAATGAACAAGTGAACAAATGAACAAATGAACAAATGAAAAAATGAACAAATGAACAAATGAACAAATGAACAAATGAACAAATGAACAAATGAACAAATGAACAAATGAACAAATGAACAAATGAACAAATGGACAAATGGACAAATGGACAAATGGACAAATGGACAAATGAACAAATGAACAAAAGAACAAATGACGAAATGAACAAATGAACAAATGAACAAATGAACAAATGAACGAATGAACAAATGAACAAATGAACAAATGAACAAATGAACAAATGAACAAATGAACAAATGAACAATTGAACAAATGAACAAATGAACAAATGAACAAATGAACAAATGAACAAATGAACAAATGAACAAATGAACAAATGAACAAATGAACAAATGAACA